>NW_020947226.1:0-21620 GCF_900497805.2 Vombatus ursinus
TTCCTTCCTTCCTTCCTTCCTTCCTTCCTTCCTTCCTTCCTTCCTTCCTTCCGTCCTTCCTTTTACTAGACATATACTATAAGCATTGCCTTTTATTAGTATGGGGATTCTATCCACAGTTAGAGATTGTGGATCCTTTAAAATCTTAGTTTGTTGCCTAAATATCAAAGACAGTAAGTGACTTGCTTATGGATGCACAGTGAGGTGAGAGAGGTAGGATATGAACCCAGAACTGCTTTATTCAAAATCATGTACTCTAACCCCTTTGCCATGTTGTCTTTCATGTAGCATCTTCCCATAAAAAGTAAAGTGGAGAATTGAGACAATTTGCCAAATATCTAACAGAAAATACATATATATATATATATATATATATATATATATATATATATAATATGTATATGTATGTATGTATGCACGCATGTATGTATGTATGTATATATTCTCCAAATAAATGAACAAGTTCATTTTTTTAAATTATCCAGATAATAACTTTATTTCTCATTTGCTTTCTATATGGGTCAGTTGTGGCTGCTCATATTTATAGGGTTATTTCTCCTGAGTAGAACCAAACATGATAAAAATAAAGTTGATGGTGCCAATGTTGAAAAAAGCAGCTACAATTATTTGATATTTCTAGATATGTTTAAGTACCTATTATAGGCCTCCAGTTTGCCAGTCTACATTGTTTAGATGCTATTGATCTCAATTATTTGTGAGCTAGCATAAACACTGTGTGAATATTTACAAAGACAATATAAGTAATAAAATAGTTAATGGTCAATTAATCCCTTAGTGGTTACTCTTAACTCCCATTAGTAGTTAATGAAAGATGTATCACAGAGAGGAGAATAATAGACCCACTGGAAAAAAATAGTCATATAGTTCTGTTTAAAATGGAAAAGACAATATTTGTAACCTCTGTTAATAGATTAGATTAAATCTTAAGAATTGGTCTGAATGAAAACATATTTGATTTGTGAGGGGTAAGTTTTACAGTTAAGACACAAGAAATTTCACTGGAACTAAGAATAAAGGAAAAGCAATGAGTGAAAACTGATTTAGAGGAAAGCAGCTGTATGTTGCATCTGTACCCTCACAAGAAAAAAAAAAAAAAACTTAAAAATTCCCTATCAGCAGTTCTCTACATAATACTTCCGAACACAGGGAGAGGAAAAAAAAAGTTTGGGCTCAGTAGCCAACTCCTAGGCATCATTCCCTCTGACATTAATGGATTTTTTCAAGAATGAATAGACTGATTTAGAACATATTAGGAGGACTCCTGTGGAGGTATAGCCAAGATAGTATAGTAGAGAAAGTGCTCAGTCTGAGTCTTCCCAATATTTTTCTCCAAAATCTTTAAAATAATGCTTCAAATTGAATTCTGGAGTGGCAGAAACAACAAAAGTTCAGAGTGATTCCTCTAGCCCAAAATAATTTAGTACTTCAGAAAGAGAGATCTGTGACATGGGGGGTGGATGCTCACCTGAGCCCAGGCAGATGAAACATCAATGGAGCTGGGTGATGGTGACAGAAACAGCAGCAGCTTCAGGGGCTGCAAAGCCAGAGACATTAAGGAGACTTGCAAACAGGTTAGAATGAGACTACAGGAGATCTTTGTGCTAGCAACTGGAAACAGCACCAGATGCTGTTTGGCAACTGCATTGTCTATAACCATTTCTGGGTCAGGGTTCAAGGGTAGGGAGGAGCACTCAGGAGTGAATAGAAGACTTGAGGGCCAGTATAACTTCTGGTCCCAAGAGATCAAGGGCCCTTCCTGAGTACGGACAAGAGTGCAGATGAGGTGAGCAATGGCCACTACTCTCCTCATTTCACAAAAACCTTAGAAGCACCAAAAACTTCCAAACCACCAGAACTAGCTTTGAAAAATAGCTAGTGCAAAAAATATTGAAATTCAAGACAGTGACCCTCTACCACCCATGCTGGAAACAGAGCCCAAAATTAACATAAAGTTCCAAATCAAGAAATAGGGTGCAAAAATGAACAAACAATAAAAAAAGAATACGATCATGAAAGCTACTATAGTGACAGGAAAGATAAAGACAGAAACTCAGAAGACAATGAAATTAAAACAGCAACAAGCATCTCTCAAAGAAAAAATGTGAATTGTATATGAGAGTTCCTAGAGAGCTAAAATGATTTTCAAATCAAATAAGAGTGGTAGAGGAAAAATCAGGCAAAGAAATGAAAACAAAGGAAGAAAGTTATGAAAATACAATTAACAGCTTGGTAAAAGAGGCACAAAAATACTGAGAAAATAGCATCTTAAAAATAGAATGGGCCAAAAGGAAAAGAGGTAAAAAAAAATCACAGATGAACATAACTCCTTAAAAAGCAGAATTGGCCAGATGGAAAGAAGGTAAAAAAACTCAATAATGAAAATAATTCCTTAAAAATTAGAATTGGGCAAGGGGAAGCTAATGACTTTATGAGACATCGAGAAACAATGTCAAAATAACAGGAAAAATAAGAAAATATGAAATATTTCATTGGAAAAATGACTTACCTGGAAAATAGATTGAGAAGAGGTAATTTAAGAGTTATTGAATTAACTAAAAGCCATGATCAAAGAAAGTCTAGACACATTTCAAGGAACTATCAAAGAAAATTTCCCAGATAGCCTCAAACCAGACAGTAAAATAGAAATTGAAAGAATCCACTGATCATTCACTGGAAGGAATCCCAAAATAAAAACTCCAGGAATATTATACCCCAATTCCAAAGCTTGCAGGTCAATGGGAATATACTTCAAACAACCAGAAAGAAACCATTCAAATATTGAAGAACCACAATTAGGATCACACAAGATTTTAGCTTCTACATTATTAAAGAAGCAGAGGGCTTGGAACATGATACTCTAGAAGGCAAAAAAAAAAAAAAAGATCAGAGTACAACACATAATAACCTACCCAGCAAAACTGAATATAATTATCCAAGAGAAAATAAATTAATATTTAAAGAAATAGAGGACTTTCAAGTATTCCTAATGAAAATACCAGACCTGATTAGAAAAAAAAATGACTTTCAAATATAAGATCAAGAGAAGTATAAAAAGATAAACATGAAAAACAAATCACAAGGGACTCAATACAGTTAAACTGTTTCCCTTTCCATATAGGAAGACGATACATGTATCTTCCAAGAACTTTATCATTATTAGGGCAGTTAGAAGGATTCTATACAGAAAGGGGGTGCAGGAGTACATCGATTATGTTGAGATAATGTAAAAAATGTGGATAGCCAAGAAAGATGGATGCCTTTGGCAAAGGGGACAGGAGTGGAAGAGTTGGGAAAATTATCTCACATAAAAGAAGCACACAAGGAAGAGCTTTCACATTGGAGGAAAAAACAGGGAGGGTTTCAGGAAAGTCTTGAACTTCTCTCACATTAAATTGGTCCAAAAAAGGAAATTGTATCTACATACTCAATTGTTAATAGAAATCTATCTTATCAAAAGGGAAGTAAGAGGGGAGGGAGGAGAGAAAGGAGGGGCTGATAAAAAGGGAAGAAAGATAAAAGGATACAGTGGACAGAAGCAAAACAGATTTTAGAGGAAGTAGAGGATTAAAAGACTGAGAGAAAGATAAACAGAAGAAAATAGGATGGAGGGAAGTACACAGCTGATAATCATAACTGAATAGAAATGGGATGAACTCACTCATAAATCAAAAGCAAATAGAATAGCTAAGAGACCAGCATCTAACAATATGTTGTTTACAAGAAGCATACTTGAAACAGAGAGACACACACAGGCTTAAAATAAGGAGCTGAAACAGAATCAATTATGCTTCAGCTGTAGTTAAAAAGCCAGAGGTAGCAGTCATCATCTCAGACAAAGCAAAAGCAAAAATAGATCTATATAAAAGGCATAAGCAGAGAAACTGCATCTTGCTAAAAGGAACCATAGTCAATGAAGTGATATCTATACAAAATGGATATGTACCAAATGGAATAGCAAGCATATTCTTGAAGAGAAAGTTAAATGAATTACAGGAGGAAATAGAAAGTAAAACTACACTATAGTGGGTGACCTCAACTTTCCCCTCTCAAAGCTAGATAAATCTACCCATGAAATAAATAGGAAAAAATGTCAAGGAGGTACATAGAATCTTAGAAAATTTAAATATGATAAGCCTCTGAGAAAACTGAATTGGAATATAAAGGAGTATACTTTTTCTCTCAGTTGTACAAGACACCGTCACAAAAATTTATAATGTACTAGGGCATGATAACCTCACAACCAAATGCAGGAAAACAGAAATATTAAATATGCCCTTTTCAGACCATGATGTTATCAAAATTATATTTATCAATGGGCTATGTAAGCATAAATTAAAAGTTAGTTGGAAACTAATCCTAAAGAATGAGTGGATCAAAGAATAAATCATAGAAACAATAATTTCATTAAAGAGAATGAGACAATGGGACAACATCCCAAAATTTGTGAGATGTAGCCAAAGCAGTTCCTAAGGGAAATTTTATATCTCTTAATGTATACATCAATAAAAGAGACAAAGAGCAGATCAATGAATTGAGCATGCAACTAAAATAAACTAGAAAAAAAAGAAATATATTAGGACCTTTTGCAGAAGCAAATGAAAGTGTATGCACCAAATACATTTTCTTGTCACTGTCATAAGAGGAGAACAAATGGTTTGAAATAAACATCTTGGGCTTTACTATAAAATTTTCAGATTGGGACAACATAAAGGAGATTTTGGGAATAAGCATCTTGGTGACGAAGGAAGGAGGGAGTGATCAGAGGCCTTCTGATGAATTACTTTCCACCAATCCACTTGATGAAATTACAGAGCATGGATCTTGTCAGAAAAGGGAACTTCTGGTGGAACTAGACTTGTGTTCTGGCTCCGTGCTCCTCTACCCCTATCATGATATGAAGATGCAAATTTTAAGGGAGGTATTTGCCTAAGAAAGATATATCCTTAACTAAAATTACACTGTTACTATAAAGTAGCATTATACTATAGTGGACAGACCAGCCCTGATGTTAGGAAAAGATTTGTTTGCATCCTTATCTGTGTGACCATGGATAAGTCATTTAACCTCTTTGAGACTTTGTTTGTTCACAAGTAAAGTGAAGGCAATAATACTTATGCCACTTGCCTATTGTGAGAATAAACTTATGTGTATATACATGCTTATCTGTGCACATACATATATACATATATGTATATCTTTACAGACTTTAAAGCAGTATGCAAAAGTCATCATACTTCACAAACTCTTTTCGAATAGATTCCCCCCTCTTTTTCACTTATTTTCAACCTCTCCCTCTCTACTGGCTCGTTTTCTGTTGCCTATAAACATATCTATGTCTCTCTTATCCTGAAAAAAAAAACTCTCACTTGACCCTTCCATCCCTGCTAATTATTATCCTATATCTCTTCTTCTTTTTGTAGCTAAGCTCATTGAAAAGGCCATCTGTAATAAATACTCTTCTTTCTCTCCTCTCACTCTCTTTTTGACCCCTTATAATCTGGCTTCTGACCTTATCATTCCACTGAAACTGCTCTCTCTAAACTTATTAATGGCCTGTTAGTTTTCAAATCCAATGATCTTTTATCAGTCTTCATTCTTTTTGACCCCTCTGCAGCCTTTGAGACTGTTAATCACTCTATCTTCCTTGATACTCTCTTCTCTCTTTATTTTCTGGACACAGATCTCTCCTGAATTTCCTCCTGCCTATCTGATCACTACTTCTCTGTTCTTCTGCTGGGTCTTCCTCCATATCATACTGTCTAGCTGTAGATGTGCCTTAGGATTCTGTCCTGGCCTCTCCTCTCTTTTCATCCTATAGTAGTTCACTTGGTTATCTCATCAGCTCTCAGGGATTTGATTACCATCTCTATACTAATGGATTTCAAATCTACCTTTCCAGGCCCCAATCTCTGCTGAACTCTAATCTCACATGTCCAACTACCTTTCAGGCATGTCAAACTGGATGTCTAGTAGACATCTCAAGCTCAATATGTCCAAACCAAAACTTGTTATCCCCTCCAAACACTCTTTCCCTCCCTTCCTTATTGCTATAGAGAGCAATACCAACACTCTAGTCCCTCAGGATCAAAATCTGGGGTCATCCCAGATTCCTCACTATCTCTCATCCCTCATATCCAAGCTGTTGCCAAGGCTGCTGATTTCACCTTTGCAACATTTCTTCAATATGCTCTCTTTTCTCCTTTGACCCTGCATCCACTCTAGTGCCGGCTCTTATGACTTCAAACCTGAACTATTGCAATAGCCTGCTGGTGGGTCTGCTTGCTTCAAGTCTCTCCCCACTTGAATCCATCCTCCATTCAGATATTGAAGTAATTTTCTTAAAATTCAAGTTTGATCACGTCACACACACCACCACCAGCACCATCCCCCAATACACACACACCACCACCACCACCATTGAACTCCAGTGGCTTCCTATTGCCTTCAGAATCAAATACAAAATGCTCTGTTTGACATTCAAAGCCCTTTATAACCAAGCTACCTTCTACCTTTTCAGTATTCTTACACTTTACTCTTCAACACATATTCTTTGATTCAGTGACACTGTCCTCCTGGTTGTTCCATGAAAAAGATACTCCCTCTCTCAGTTCCAGGCATGTTCTCTGGCTGTTCCCCATGCCTGGAACACTCTCTCTCTTCCATGCCCACTACTGACTTTCCTGATTTCCTTTAAGTCCCAACTAAAATCCTATGTTCCACAGGAAGCCTTCCCAAAAGTCTCAATCCCAATGCCTTCCCTCTTTTAATTATTTCCTATTTGTCCTGTACATAGCTTGCTGTGTGTGTGTGTGTGTATTTTTGCATGTGGTCTCCCCCATTAAATTGTAAACTTCTTTGGGGTATAGACTGTCTTTTGCCTCTTTTTGTAACCTCAGTGCCTAGCACTGTGCCTAGCATATAGTAGGTACCTAAGAAACATTTATTAATTGATTTATTTATTGATTATTCTAATTTCTCACTGTACTATAGAAGTGTCTCTGGATTCTCAGGTCTAGTAGGCAAAGTTTGGCCAGCCACTACTATTACCTTAGTACAAACAGACTCTTCCAGAAACTGGTATGATAAAGCTCTTTGGTTTAGTGACTAAGATTACCCTCGTTATTCCATATCTACCATGTGTTCCTAGGTCCTAACTACAATGAACTCAACCATGATACCTCCCAAATCCTTGACCACCACTATAATTAGTGGGTGTACGTGAAAAAATGCCTTATTCAGATCTTAAATTCACAGAGGCTATAGGACCATCTTCAGTGCCCAATAGACTAGCAGAGATAGAGGTCCAAGAGGCAGACGTGAAAACCAGCAGACAGTAAGCATTTACTAGAGATGTTAGAGGTCTCGGATATCTGCAGCCACACCCTTTCACAAACTTGAGATCAGATTAGGTGTTCTGGTCTCACTGATTAAGCTCCTTGCACATCAAAAGTGCTTAATAAATGTCTGTTGAATTTTAATTCAATTAAGTAGGGCAAAAAATGCTATTGGCACACACCAGCATACTTAGGTGCCCACATGTCAGAATAAGGTAAGGTTGGGGAATGCTCACTGTTATGATCAAAAGGATACTTTCCAGGAGTCAAAATGATTTTATTGACACTTTATATAGCACACATCCTGCTTATATTACAAATGTCCTTGGCATGAATTCCCTCCTCTGACTCCTGACTTACACTTCCCATCTCAGCACTTTGGATTTGGTCTTCTGACACAGTCAAGCTTTATAGGGGAACCCATAATGAGAAGGGGGAAAAATAGGCCTGAAAGTGATAAGTTTATGGGAAAGGTTTGGACAAGTAAGTGTGAGAAATGGGATAGTGAGTCAACAAGATGAATTGGCTAGGATAACCAAGCATGGGCATAAATTTATCTTGCATCTTCTATGTAAATAGTTGTTTTCATTTTATCTTCCCCATTAAAATATGAGCAACTTGAGATCCTGGACCATGTTTTTGCCTTTCTTTGTATCACTACCACTTAGCACAAGCCTGAGACATAATAACTGCTTAAATGCTTGTTGATTGATTGATTGATGGACTTAATCAGCAAAATTTCATAACTTACTCAAGCAAAGTATAGCAGCCTAAAAATAGGAGTAGAGAAAAGAGTTAGCCACCTTGGGAATTGACATATTGGTAAAAATAGATAATTGGTGAGGTCAGGAATTTTGGAGTAATGACCTGATAATTTTTAAATGGTTAACTAATGCAACTAGTGGATAGGTGGTGGTCTTGGAGTCAGAAGACCTGATTTCATATCTAGCTTCAGACACTGGCTATGTAATCCTAGGCAAGTCACTTTGCCTCAGTATACTCTTCTGTATAATAAGAATAATGATAGCACCTACCCTCAACATTATTGAGAGGACCAAGTGAGATAATAATTTTAAAGGGCTTAGCATATTGCTTGGCACAGGTAAGAAATATATAAATGCTAGTGATTGTTATTATTTACTATGGGCTCCCTAAAGGGTAAGGTAAAATTAAAAGACATAGAGGATGGGAGCATTAAAACTAGAGAGCATTCATGAAACTGGAAGTACCAAAGGATGACAAAAGAGAAATTAAGTATGAACTTATACAAAAGGTTAAATGATGTCCCAGGCAATTCTCTAAGACTATAATTTGAAGGATAGTTGTTTATGACTGTGAAAGACTTAGCTACTCTGATCAAGAAAATGATCCAAAATACTGGACCCATGAGGAAAGATGCTATCCACCTTCAGAGAGAGAACCAATGAACTCTGAATTCAGAGTGAAGCATACTTTTTTTTACTGTCTTTATTTTTGTTGTTTTATTTTGTTTGTGTTTTTTTTTGCAACATGGCTAGTAAGAAAATATGTTTTGCATGACTACATATGTATAATCAATATCAAATTGCATTCTCAAAAAGGGGGGAGGAGTGAGGAAAAGGGGTCAAAATTTGGAATTCAACATTTTTTTAAATGTTAAAAATTTTTACAGGTAACTGGAAAGATAATGGTAGATAATGCTTCTTTACCTAGTATTCCCTAAAACAAAGGAATTATAGGTATGGCCCAACAAAAACAAGTTTAACCATAAGGTACAATTTTACATGATTAACTGAAATGTTTCTTCACCATAAGTGAAGAAATTTTCTGCTTGGTTGCTTTATGAAGAACAAGCTAGTTGGAAATGTTCTCTTCTGCCTCCAAATCCATGCAGCAATTGTATGTTTTTCTGCTTTCCCCCTGTTACCATACCTTCTCAGTATATATGTCTCAACAACTAATATAGTGCTTTGTCTATAACAAGCATCAAATAAGTATGTCAAATATTTGCTTGTTGATTAGAAGGTTGTGATTGTTTGCTTTAGGGAAGTATTTTATTATTTGGAATGATCTTGGCTGTGATAATTCAGTTTGTAAGATTATTTGAGGATTATGAGTTCACCATGCTTTTGCTTTAAACTTTTGAAAGCTTTACTTTTAAAATTAGTAAGTGTTGCTTGCAAATGCTTTTAAGATTTTTTGTTGGAACCATGGACCTATTTTTTAAAATCTTGTTAACATGACCCACAGTGAAATAACATAGTGCCATCTAAAGAGTAAAAGGGTTCTGAGGCAGCACCCTATTCTCCCTGTGTTAGAAGAGGGCATTAGTTTTCTCACCCAGGTAGCAAGGTGGCACGGTGGATAGAGACTTGGATGTAGAGTCAGGAAGTCCTGAATTCAAACTGATCTCAGATATTTAATAGCTGCAAGACCCTAGGCAAGTCCCTTGACCTCTGCCTCAGTTTCCTCAATTGTAAAATGAAAAAAATAATGGTACCTACTTCCCAGGGTTGTTGTGAGGATAAAATGAGATATTTGCAGAGATATTTGCAAAGATTTTGCAAACATTAAAGAATTATAAAAATGCTGCCTATCATTACTATTAAGCATTGGGAACTACATGAACAAAGATATGGGGCAAAGTTCATAGAACATGCTGGAGATAGTGAGTAGGCAAGTTTGCCTGAAATATGTGCAAGAAAATATATGAGATAAGGATGTAGAGATGTGGTGGCTCCAGAATATAGATGACACTGAATGTCAATCAAAAGAGTTTGAACTTTATTTGTTAGGCAAATAGGGAGCCACTGAAGAGTTTTTAGCAGAGTAGTGGCATTACCAGATCTATGTATAAGTATTGAAGTTTTTGTCTAGGCCAGTTCAAATAGACTACTCAGGTATGACTGGAAAATTGCTTCTTTTCTTATCACTTAAATTTGAGTCACATTGGAATTTACTCATTCACTTCCCTAAGTCTGAAACATTCACTGCTTGTCCCAGTTTTAAATATTAAAACTATATGCATCCTTCAAGGTATGTCTCAAAAGTTTTCTTATTCACAGAGCTTTTTTTGAAATCCTCCTGTATAACAGAAATTTCTCATTTCCCTGGACTCTCATTTCACTTTATATGTTGTTTGAGCTTTACTCATTCTAATATACATACATACATACATATACACATATATACGTATATATGTATACATATATATACACACACACATTTAATTTGGGGTTGTACTGGATCTTATCTCTCCTCTTGAAAACAAACTCTTTGAAGACAGATATTGTATTAAAGATATAAATATATAGTATGTATATTATGTGTATATCTTTGCAACCCCAGGGCAGCTGGATGGCTGGATAGAGTGCTGGGCCTGGAGTCAAGAAGACTCCTCTTCTTGAGTTCAAATCTAGCCTCAGACACTTACTAGTTATGTGACTCTGGGCAAGTCACGTAATCTTTGTTGCTTCAGTTCCTTGTCTTTAAAATAGCTACAGAAGGAAATGGCAAACCACCCCAGTATCTTAGCCAAGAAAACCCTAAAATGGGGTTATGTAGAGTCAGATATGATTGAAAGGACTGAACAACAATAAAAGTCCCAGAGAGCAGCATGGGGTCATACATAGTAGTACAGAGTAGGTACTCAATAAATATTGAAGTAAGGTAGGGACTTTGTGCCCTTGCTTTTCTTCATAAGGCAAAGTAGATTTGTATGTACTCTTTTCAGAAATCAATAAAGGCGCTCTTTTCTTGTAAACTTGTTTTCTCCCCCTAGCATACTTTCCTTGGAAGAGACTTCTAGACCCTTCATCTCCTAGTGTGATGCAGTGAAATGAATGCTTTATTAGCTATCCCTACCTGGTTTCCTATTCTGACTCTACCTATAATTAGTTGTATGATCTCAGTCAAGCCTTCTTCCCTTTCCTATGTGTAAAATTGAGGAAAAGGGACTAAAACTCTTGAAGAACCCCTCCAGCTCTAGAATTCTATTCAATGTGCTATCAATAGAGATATCTAGTGATGACATTACATAACTGATTTTTTTCAACTAGAATATCAAAAATTTTTGTGCAACTATGTTGTTAGGGGTGTGTGTGTGGGAAATCATTACAAAACAAAACAAAACAGGAGTCAAGGAAAAATGTCTTGGATCTCATTGCTTTGCTAATGAAAATCTCCTTTCCTCTATCCCTCTCTTCATACTCTTCCTAATTTGTCTTTTTTTTCTATGATCCACAGACTGCAAACAGTCTTCTGAGTCTTAGAATTATTTTTATGGATTATTCTTAATTGTGTCCTTTCCATTGACTCCCCCCCCCATCCACAACATACTTTATAGAGATCATTGGAGTATTAAGTATATACTTACTTCTCTGTCTGACCCTGATTTTTTTCTTCCTTTCTGCAAATCTTCTCATACAGGTAGCACTTGTCAATATTCTAGCTTGTACTCTTCTTTCTGAGCCTTTAGCTAAAAATGTTTATGTATGTGAGAAGGCATAGGGTGGGGTAAGTGATAAACAATATCCTTCTATTATTTCTCTAGATCTGTTTTGAGCAGTGCCCTTTACCTCAAACTTTTTACAATCTTACAAAATACTTTTCCTTCAATTTCACTTAAACTTCCCTGCTCTTTGAACTGATTGAGAGGTAGTGCTCCAGATAATCATTTATTTGTCCCCCTCTCTTTTCCCACACCATTCTTTTACCTTTTATCTTTTGCTACTTTCATTTAAGTAAATTTTAAGCACAGCATTTTGACTTTGTCCTTTCTTCCTTCCTTTCTCTTCTCCTTCTTTCCTTCCTTCCCTTTCCTTTCTTCTTTTTGCGTGGATGACCCATTATCCTATTTTCCTCTTGACCTTTAGCAAGATCCATTCTAGATATCCTCAGTGATCTTCCTTTCACGCTCCACTCTCAGTCTGTGATTTGCTCCTCAGCAGCTGGCATAGTCTTTTCCATGAAAATTGTGCCAAGTAACATTATCACACTATATACTGATATGGTCCCTGCAATAATGAACTGCATCTAATCCCCAATGCCCCAGAGCTTAGCACAATGCCCAAGATATAGGTACTAAGTACATGCTTAATAAATGTTTATTGATTGATTGAGATTAGAAAAGAGGTGTGACTATAATGAGTAGGAAGTGGTATTCTTTCAAGTCTGATTGTGTAGACCAGATAAAGGATGTAGACAAAGATAAAGGAGGGGAAGATTGGAACAAAGAGAAAAGGAGAGAGGTAAAAGGGGAAAGAATGAGAAAGGGGAAGGAGAAGAAGATAAAAGAAGTCTCTTTATTTCTTCTCCTTTTTCTTTGACTCATATATTGAAAGAGTTTTCCTATTTGTTGACAAAGATGAGCCCTGACATTACCTTATATAATATTGGCTGGTTACTAAGGAATAGTTACCTATTCCCCCAAAATCCACAGTATTATATGCATTAGCAATACATCACTTATTTTCCTCTTTACTGTCACCTCTTGGAATCCTTAAATTCCTTCAAAGCTCAGCTTAAGTTTTATGAAGATTTATTTTTGTTCTCCTCTCCTTTTACCCCTTCGTAATGGTTTCTCCCTCAAAAAAATACTTCTTATTTACTTTGTATAGGAGATAGGGACTATGCCTGGACTTTCATTGACCTAAGAAGCTTTCAGGCAAGTAAACTTTCTCTACAACTGCAGCTTGTCACCTTCTCTGTAACTTACAATTTTAGAGAACCACCAAGGACACCGACAAGTTAAATGCTTTAGCCAAGGTGAAACAACCAGTGTGTATCAGAGATAAGACTTGAACACTGGTCTTCCTGTTCCTAAGATGAGCACTCTATCCATAACATTTACTCTTTATGCCTATACATTTATATCATATATGTTTTATATGCTCTTGGGATCATAGATTTTGAACTGGAAGAAACCTTAGAGGTCACTGAGTTCAATCTCCTCATTTTACTTTTGAGGTTGCTGAGGACAGAGTGGTTTAATTCATTTGAGCAGTGTTATAGGAAAAATCTTGAGGTAAGATTTGAAATAGGTCTCATTTCAAGATGCCTATAATGTACATGTTTCCCCCAATAGAAAATGGGATCCTTGAGCACAGAGGTTATTTCATTTTTGCCTTTGTAACTTTGCATCCGTAGTTCCAAGCATAATGCCTGAATCATTGTAAGTGCTTAATAAGTGACTGTCAGTTGATTTCAATAACATTACAGATTACCAAGCTCCCCTGATATAGTCTCTCCCTTTTTAATGTGCTCTTTATTAAAGCCTTCAAAGAATTCTCCTATCTTATGCAATTTAGGCAAGAAGGAACCTAGAGTAAGGTGGTGTCTTTCTTTTTTTCTTTTCTTTTTCTTTTTCTTTTTGGTTGTTGCATGCCAGTAGGACTTGGAGAATAACTTGTTTTCAAAGACGTTAATCTCTAGCTATTTGCATGGAAATCTGGATCTTTTCATTCTTCCTTCAGACTCTGATGTAATCAAGAAAACAATCCAGGGATGGTGAATTGCAGAGACTTAAAGGGATAAACTAGTTACTAAGGACTTTGTACACATGGACACACTGCCTCCCAAGGTCCCTTATGGGTAGAGCCTGGCTATTCTCTGTTTATGGAAGCCCCACTGCTCAGCCTACCTAAAGGTAGGTGTGGGCCACCTCCATTTATAGGAGTTTGGTTTCACATGTTAAAGAAGCTCCAGGAAGGGTGTCTTGAGCTTGGATCAACATTTACATTTTCTACTTCCACCTGTTTCTCATGCATTCACTGGTTAATATATTAGGAAATGGTAATGAAATCACATGAAACCTCTGAGGTCAAAGCCCTGTCTAAGTTCATCCTTGATCTAACATCTAATTAGATCTCGAAAGATCTAATGATGAGAGCTGATAGAATCTATGAGTGAAGACTTTCATTTTTGTCTGTTTCCCTAGGATGTGGATTACGGTTGGTGCTTAATAAATGCTTGTTGATTGAGCAATCTCTAGATTTAGCATCTAACTAAAGTGGATCTGGATGTAAGGTAACAATGTAAATCAGGAAATTAAGCTCGGAAGATAACAACCAAGAACTTAATGGATAGGAGGTCAATAATTTAGGAAGACTAGAAGAGGACAAGATGTTAGCATAGATAATGTGCCAGGAATCTGAGATAAATAGGCAACATCTAGAGAAGGCACACAATCAGAACACTTCAAAGTGAGGCTGGTAATGATAATAGGATAATAGCTGACATTTACATGCATATCTCACAATAAACGTGTGAGTTTGTACTTATAGATATTATAATCCCCGTTTTACAGATGAAGAAACTGAGGCTGATATTAGGTGACTTGCCCAGAGTCCCACATCTAGCAAATGTCTTGAAGCAAGATTTGGACACAAGTCTTTCTAATGTCAAGCTCAGCACTTTAGCCATTTTGCCATGCCCCTCATTCTGAGATAGGAACTAATCTCCAAGATGTGGAAGTTTTAAATTTGAAAGTAAGAACATGTAAGTGAGGGAATGTGACTAGATAGGGCAGCAACTGGAAGTAGATCCAGAGAGCATTTTGCCCTTATTGGTTAAAGTAATCCTTGATTGATTAACTATCTCACTTGGAGTGGAAATAAATACCTGGAGGTATGTATTATACTAAATTCCCAAACCACAGTATTAATGTAATTACCATGTTTTTTTTTCTTTTTTTTTTCTGATTGGCTATAAATCAGCTGATACTGATGATCATACTTCATAATAAGTTTCCAATTAGATATAACAAAAGAATCACACTCAAGCCTTTTCAGAAATCACTTCTATGAAGTAATACTGTTCCCAATAGCTGTTTGCTGTGATTGCAAAATACTGTCCTGATTGAATGAGATTACTTACTATGTGTCAGGCACTGTGCTATGTGCTGGGGATACAAAGAAAGGTAAAAACATGGTCCCAAGCCCAAGGAGCTCACATTATTGTCTGAGAGATAGTAGGCAAATAACTATGTATATGGTACATACACTGTGCAAGGAACTAGTCAAGGAGATGGGGTAGGAATGGTTAAGGGGTGGTAAAGGCCTCCATCAGAATATGACTATTGAAGGCAGTGTAATGAGGCAGAGCATTCCAGGCATGGGGGATGGCCATTGAAAAAACACAAAATGGGAGACGGAGCATCATACGTGATAGGGAAGGAAGAAGGCAGGTTTTATTGGATTCTAAAGTACATGGAGAGGATTGAAAACAATAAAGGTAAAAAATGGTCAGGTTATGAAGAGTTTTAAATTCCAAACAGAGGATTTTATATTTAATATTTATGGTTACACCTACACTTTATGAAAATCGTTTTGGCGGCTGAGTGTCAGATGGATTGGAATAAGGAGAAACTTAAGGCAGAGAGACATTAGAAGGCTATTGAAAGATTATAGACATGAGGAAATGAGGACCTGTTCCATTCCAGTTGCTATGTGAGTGGAAAGAATGGGACATAGATGACCGATATGAAAGTTGAAATGATAAGACTGGGCAATGGATTTGGATATGTGGAGCATGAGAGAGTAATAGAGGATGACACCAATGCTGTGAGCCTAGGTGGCTGGGAAGGTGGCAGTGTCCCTGACAGTAGTAGGGAATTTTGGAAGAGGAAAGGGTTTGGAGGGGAAAGATAATGAATTCTGTTTCAGACATGTTGAATTTTAAATAGACATCCAATTTGAGATATCCAAGAGTTAGTTGGAGATTTGCTAGAGCTTAAGAAAGAATTCAGGTCTGGATATGTAAATCTGGGAATCATCTGTATTGATATGCTAAGAACTTGGGAGGTGATGAGATCTCTAACTAAAATAGTATAGAGTAAGAAAGGACAGAGATCTAGTACAGAGCCTTGGGGGGCACCTATTGTTAGTGACCTGGATAAAGAAGCAACAAAGGAAACAGAGGAGTGGTTAGAGAGGTAGGAGGAAAACTGGTAGAGAGAAGTGTTTTGAATATCTAGATAGGAAAGAATACCACAGAGTAAAGGGTGATCAATAGTATTAAAAGCTGGAAAGAGCTCAAGAAAACTGAGGACTAAGGAAAAACTACAGATTTTGTGACTTAGGGGTCACTGGTGACCTTAGAGAGAATAATTTCAGTTGAATGACTGAAGAGGGTTTAGAATGTATATAACCATGGATCAACATAATACCTTTAGTGTAAAAAGATAAGATTAATGGATTTAATTATAAGTAGCAGGGATTTGTTTTTGTTTTATTTTATGGGTGGGGGTAAATGGGGGTGGGGTGGGGGTGTTGGGGACAATGGAATTTTCTAGTCTTTGTGTTATCTACCAGCATGGTGCCCATGGAAAAGAGAATGGATCAGGTAACCAATGTTTAATCTTGGTTCTGTCAATAGCTATCTGTGAGATCTAGGATAAATCGCTTAACCTCTCTGGGCCTCAGTTTCCTTAAAAATAAAATGAAAAGGTTGGATGAAATTGTTTCTAAGGTCTCTCACAGATCTAACAGTTTATCTAGAAAATGCTCATATTAGAAAAAAAAGTGATAGTAGTCAATAGTGCCGTAGAATTCAGAGCTGGAAAGGAACTTGGAATTGTCCCAGTTCAACTCTCTGATTTTATGAATGAGGAAACTGAGGCTAAGAGAGGTTAATGACTTGCCCAAGGTCACAAAGATAATAAATGAAAAAGTTGGAATTTAAACTCAGTTTCTGTGATTCCAAATCCTATGATCGTTCAATTGCACAATGGTGTCTCCAACTCCTTTTTTGCTTTGCTTCCAAGAAAACACCAGCAACCTAAAAAATTAAAATAAAAAGAGGTGGGCTTTCAAGATAATGTAATGTTAACACTCTCAACGAATGTGGGAAGTTGGAAAGGGTATCTAGAGAGTGAACCCATTTAATTCACAAAAAGCAGTGGTGTGAGTGTGAAATGCTACTCTCATTGGGATATTCAGAGTTGATAAACAAAAAAAGATCTAAGGACAGAAATAAGAAGGAAAAACAAAGTGAAGTAGCTTGGGCAGTGGGGACAAGGTACATAAACTGCAGGCAAAGTCCACAGGGAAATATTTACAGGAACAAAGATAAGAAAAGCACACATACAACAGAGATTAAAAGGAAAACAAAATGAGAACATTCTGCTTAAAGATCACGGAGTTAATGCCAGAGGGAAGGGAAAATGATGCATTAAACAAAGCCAACTTGGTGACCACAGACATTTTCAAAGAGGTGGAGGAAGTACAGACCTTTGTAATGGACACTGTAGGTCCAAACAAGTTGGGATATGACTCCCTTTTAGTTTTCCTTACAAGTAAAGCCTAAAAGCTTATAAAGCCCCTTAAAGATCACTGTGTATTCATTTTGTGTGTTTGTGATATTTACTTATCTGTGAACATGTTGTCTCTTTCATTAGAAATTAAATAATTGAGGGCAGGGACTATCTTAATTTTGTAATCATATCTCCAGATACTAGCACACAGTAGGTCATTAATATTCATTGGCAAGCGACAAGATTGGAATTAAAGGAAAAAATAAGTTAGGGATATTTCTCGGATGTATTCACAAAGAAAAAGACATGGGCTTTATCTCCCAAAGTTTATCAAACTTTCTCAGCTTTAGTTCCTTTATCTATAAAGTGGTTTCTAACCAATTTTTTTTAGTGTTACAGATCTTTTTAGTAGTTTTTTGAAACCTATTGACTGACTACTTCTCAGAATCATGTATTTAAGTGAATAAAATAAAACACATGCAATTAGAGAGGAAATCAATTATACTGAAATGCAGTCATCAAAATTATATACGTGTGTGTGAATGTATGTATGTATGTATGTATGTGTATATGCATGTTTAAATTCATGGACCCCAGGTTAAGAATCTTTGCAATTAGGTTAGACTTACAGGGGACCTTTAAGATTATTTCAGATTCTAATAATCTATGTTTCAATGAAAATAAAAAAAGTCATAATAGAAAAATGTAATGGACCCAATAGCATGGTCCCTTGACTTTCTCTAAATGTGTTCTGTAGCATACAAGCAAAACTTGAAAAGGAGGTGGTGAGGTGGTGGTGATCTATTAAGGAAGGTTAGCAAGTTAACAATGGTTATAAGACAAAGGGAGAGTAGAGCTAAAGGTGATGATATATATACATATATATATATATATATATATATATGTCACTTAGTTATTTGATTATAACCTTGAAAAGGAAGAAAGTGAGTCAGAAGAAATGTGTAAGAATAAATGACACATTACAACAACAACTAAGAAACACATTAGATTAAAATATGATTAGATATGTGGGAAAATTTCAAACAAAATTGCATGAGAGAGCTAGAGGATTATTTGTAACTAGAAAAGCATCATGAATGACATCACACCTGAAATGACCTTTGAAGACTGAGAATTTCAATAGGAAGCTATGTGGAGAGAATACATTGGGGTACCTTAAATTAGAATGCTTAATAAATGTTTATAGAATAGAAAGAAATTCTAGTGATGGGCAAAATAATTTAGCAAATGTCCAAAAGTAAGAGAGGGCAAAGTGACTGAAAAAACAACTAGTCATCTAGTTTGGTTGTAACATACAATGGAAGGGAATGTGACAGTACAAGGCTACAAAGGTAGGTTGGAAACCAAATTTTGAATTTCAAACTAAGAAACATGTATTTTAGTAATAGGTAATGGAGATTCACCTTTTCATAAGCAGAGAGAAAATATGAAGTTCAATTCTTCGGCAAGACTGCTTTGATAAATAACAGACTGGAGAGGGGAAGGTCTGGAGGCAAGCAAACAATTGGGAGGACATTATAAAAGTCCAAATGAAGAGTAATTAGGACTTTGAACAAGGGTGGTAAAACATAAAAGAAGTGTTGGATGTGAAAGGTATTGTGGAGAGAAAATAGATCAATTTGGGCTACTGATTTGAAGTGTGGCATTTGTGAGAGGAAAGAACCAAAGATGCATCCAAGATTGTGAATCTGGGTGTCTGAAAAAATGATATTGTCATCATCAATAGACATCAGGAAGTCAGTAAGAAGGGCAAATTTTGAGGGGAAATTAATTCAGTTTAGGGCAACTGCTGCATTTTCAGTGAAAGTGAGACATTTGGGCAGAGCTGTCAAACAGGTAATTCAAAATATGGAATAGGAGCTTAGAGTAGAGGTCAATGATGGAGACATAGATTTGGAAGTCATACTCATGAAGTGATAATTGAAGGAAGAAGAGTGAGCTAGATTGTCAAGAAACAATACTTGGGGTTTCTTTTGCTTCAAAACCATTTTATTCTCTTTCGTGGTCCTGTCATTCAGGTAAGTTCTATTATTTCCCTGGCAGAATCCCTCTGCCCATGAACCCTTATGTTTTATTTGAGTTGAGGATGCCTTTTAGACAATTCTTAACTTGAGGACTCACCTTTGGCTTTTGAAAACTATTATGAGTTTCTGAACCTTCATATTGCATTAGTCAGGAGATTTTGTCACTGTTCATGCCTAGAAGCTTACCTCTGAATATTTAGGCTATAGATCTCTATTTTGCCATATACATTAATCAGATAGAGCACTTGAATAGATAACAAAGCTTATGAAATTTCTTGCCTAATGAATTGTCACATTAGCCAAGATGACAGTTTTAGATCAGATAGATGGCACAAGGGATAGAGTGTAGGGTTTAGAATGAGGAAGGTCTGAATTCACATCTTGCCTCAGACACTTTATTGGCTGAGTGGACCTAGGCAAGCCACTTCTCTCAGCCAGTCTTAGTTTTCTCATTTCTAAAATGGGGATGATGATAGTAGCTGCTTCACAAGCTGTTGAGAGGATCAGGTTAGATATGTAAAGTGATTTAAAAATCTTAAAGCAATATATAAATATTAGATATTATTATTATTATTACTACTACATAGGGTTATGTTACAAAGCAATTGCTATGTGGTCATGCCTCTCTATCACATTCAGCCAAGTGACAAGACATGATGGGCAATCCCTTGCTGGAAGGGTATTTAGAACCTTAGCATTTATTTAAATATAATTACGTTTTTAAATGTTTAAAAAGACAAACAATGAAATGATACAATTAAGTCTGGGCAAATTACAAAATTCATTACTCCATCCACAGTAATACATTATTAATGTATTGCTAGTAAAGGAGAAAATGTTGGCTTAGCTCATAATTTGTATGTATACATTATTACCATTTGGCTAGTTTAAATTTACATTCAGTTAATTGCTCATAAATAGGTTAGTTTGGAGAGCAAATAGGAAGTTATCCCAATTCTATGTACAAATCCTCAGTCTTCTGATACTTTGGTCTAGGTGCCTGATTAAAAGTTTTCATTTTTTTCTTACCCTCAGTCCTGTACAGTGTCAAATACATTGTTAGCATTCAGGGGCTATTAAAAATAGCAAGCAACATATCTCAGTGGAAAATCAGAATAGTCAGCATTACAACATTCTCATTCTCTGGAGGCAGAGGCAGATTACATTCTTTCTCTGGTCTTTTCTTTTGTCCTGTCAAAATACCTTGAATATTTTGTCTTGAATAAATTCCTGACTTTACTGCACTGTCCAATTACAGTGAATACTTTTTAGTTATTAAAAATATCACCATGGCTTCAGTGTTTAATTTTCTGGAAAAAAAAGTTTTGTATTATATAGACTATGGGCATTTTACGTTTAACCACAAAATAAATAGTGAAATAGTGTTCCCTTGTTAAAGCAGAGAAAATTGCTATTTTGAATCCTTAGAAAAGAAAGGAAGAAAGGAAGAAGCCAGAGAGAGGAAGAAACAATGTAAGGGGAGGAAGGAGAGAAATGGAGCAAAATAGGAAAAAAAGGAAGGAGGGAAGTAAAGAAGTAATGAAGGAAGTAGTAAGAATAGAAGAGAGGGAGAGAGGAAAACCAAATCAAAAACAAACAAAAAGTTAACAATAAGAAAATGTAATTATTTTGAGGTTCTAACTTCTCTAAGCCTTGTTAATATTCTATATAGTTCATTCACAGTATATAAATAGCAAATACCAAGATGGAGTTCAAATTTTCTTTTTTCTCTTCTCATTGTGCAGTTTTTAAAGGAAAATGTTACTCCTACTGCAAAATATGCAAGTTAAATAAAACAAGGGCCAACATAATAGGTTTTACAATACAGAAGCTTGTTCCCAAATTCAAATTTTATTATAGAGAGATAGGATAGATAGATATAGACATATAATATATATGCATGTGCATGTTTATGCATATGAATATATTTATATGTACACACATGCATGTATATATACATGTGTGTATACATGCATACACACACATATA
>NW_020947227.1:0-18294 GCF_900497805.2 Vombatus ursinus
TGTACTCAGGATTGAACATACAAATATATGATAGGCATATGTGTATGTATGTATATATACACCTATATTTCTATCATCCATCTACATTTATCTATCTATATACAAAAGGCTGGTTAATATTTAAAAAAGATATCCTTTGTTTTTATTAATTTTTCCCCAAATAATTTATATCTTTTGCTTTCACATTACAGTAATTCTTGGATATTTATCACACCACACTGCCCCTATCAAATGAATCTTCCCTTGTAAAAATAAGTCTAAATAAATAAACAAATTAAGAAACAAAAGAAGTTAAGTCAAACCAATTGACATAATGATGAAGTCTGACAGTTGATACAGAGGTTGTATCTGTAGTTTCCAACCTTTCTACTGAAAAGAGAGAGGTGCTCCATATCTCTTCCCTGTAGACAAAATTGGTCAATATAATTTCTCAACTTTTAGCTTTGTTTTCAGATTCTTTTTTTCTCCATTGCTGTAGGCCTATGTGTGTTTTTCTCCTGGCTTGATTTGCTTTACTGAGCACTAGTTTTCATGTATTCCACTCTTTCTCTAAACTCAGAATCATCTTTTCCCAAGGAACAATAATATTTATTCCATTCCATTCTATTGTATAACACAATTTATTCAGTCATTCTTGCAATCATGGTCACCTGCATTGTTTTCATTTTTTTCCATAAAAAGTACTATAATGAATATTTTGGTTCACTTAGAATCCTTCTTTCTATCTTTGACCTGTTCCTTATGGTGTCTCTGAGTGGGATCTCTGAGTAGCAAAACAGATGACCAATTTAGTGATTTATGAAACATAAATCTAAAGTATTTTTTCTGAATGTTTGAACCAAATCAAAGCACAACCAACACTACAAATTTTTTTCTTCCATTTTTCATATTTTCAAATTTATGGGATGTGAAATGAAGCCTCAGATTGTTTCAATCTGCATTTTTCTTATTAGTAGTAATTTGTGGGAATTTTTCATTTGATCATTAATAGTTTCCAATTCTCTTGGAAACTGTTCCTATCCTTTAATCTCATACACACTCACACACACGCACACACACATATGTATTAGGCAATGGAGGTTGGTATTAGATATTTCTATTAAATCCCTATATGTCTCATTAGAGATATTTGATATAGCAGCTTTTTTTCAAAATCATAGTTCACCAGATACTAGCCTTATTGATTTTTTTTACAAAGTTGTTTTTTAATTTTATGCAGCCAAAATTGTATTTCTTTTTTATAATCACTTATGTCCCTTGTTTAGAATTTTCCCTCCATCCATAATTGTAAAAAGTACTTCCCTCTATGCTTGCTTACTTATTATATATGTATGCATATACACATATATGTATATAAGTGTATATGTATATATATGTAATATGAAGCTTATGAATTCTATGTGTAATTCATTGTGGTATATGCTGTTAGGCTGTAGTTTTAACCATTTTTTCACATTAACATGTAAACTCCTTCAAATAGGGAATTATTTATTTTTCTCACTGTATTTCTAGTACTGTACGTTATACAATACCTGAATATAATAAGACATCTAAGAAATTCTTGATGAATGTATTAATGGGTGAATGGGATTAACTTTTGTCATATTCCTTTTTGAGTTTCCCCAGTAAGTCTTGCTAAATAAAGTTCTTCCCTCAGTATTTTATTATTCTTGAGTTTAAAGAACACTGAACTACTGAGTTCAACTATTATATTTTTGTTTCTTTGTTGTTGATGTTATTGTTCAGTCATGTCTGATTCTTGGTGACACATTTTTGGATTTTCTTGGCAAAGATACTGCAGTGGTTTGCCATTTCTTTTTCCAGCTCCTTTTACAGTTAAAAAAACTGAGGCCAACAGGGTTAAGTGACTTACCCAGTGTTACACAGTTAGTAAGTGTCTCAGACCAGATTGGATTTCAGTTCTTCTTGACTCCAGGCCCAGCACTCTAACTAATGTACCACCTAATTACTTGTCTGGTATATTCCACTGACTTAATTCTCTATTTTTAACACATCAAGTGGTTTATAACACAGTTTTTGTTCAAAGAGTTATGTCTCCTTTATCTCTATAATTGTTCTTTTAAGTAATTCCTTAACAATATCATCGGCATTACTCTAATTCTTTATATTAACCTAGGTACTATCATAATTTTTATTTGTATAGTCAACCTACAAGCAATGCATAGGCCTATAATGTTTTTCTTCAATTATTTGTGCAAACAGTGTTTTGTAACTGTATTACATCTTGAGTATGTCTTAGTAGGTTGATCACCAGATATCTTACAAATTTTTTAGTTATTTTGAGTGGGATTTTTCTTCTGTCATTTTCTCTTGCTTTTTGTTATTGTTATATAGTAATTTGGGTGACTTCATGAGTTGAATTTGTATCCTGCTATTTTATTGAAGCTATTAATCATCTAAATTACATTTCTGAATATTTTGTGGAGTTTTCTAAGTAAACCTTTATAGACTAATACTTTGGTAGTACCATAGAAGTTTTGTCAAAATATCAGTGTACTAAACTTCTTAGGGCTGAACTTCCCACAATTAGTTACTTCTTTGGTCCTGACCCTAATCAATCAGTTAATAAACATTTATTAAGTACCTACCATGTGCTATACACTGTGGTAAGCACTGGTAATACAAAACCCCATAAGATCTGTTAGAAGGCAGCAACTTAGGTGGACTCTCAATATTCCCCTCCAAACAACTTTAAAATAATTCCTCAAATCAAATTTTGCAGTAACAGAACCAGAAAAAGTTCAATGTTGGTCTTTTTTTGGGTGAAGAAAACTTAATAGGTTGGTAAAAGACATCTTTGCCACTAAGGTGGAGGCCTATCTGGAGAGCCCACTATGGCAACAATGGCAGCTACTGCCACAGCAGGATCAGGAGGTGGCAACATATAGGGGATCAGACAACTGTTCAGACATGGATTACAGGGCACCCTTTGTTGGCAATGGGTATAGCTGGTGTTAGTTAGCAACTCTATTGCCCATACTCAATTCTTTGCAGTCCCATAGCCAGAGAAGAGCACTGGTGGTTGGTCACAAAACAGCAAGTGCCAGGGCTCAGCTCCAAGGCAAAGAGGAACATTAGTGTTTGTGGCTGCAGAAGAGTATGGGACTTTCTTGGGTAAAGACCAGAGAAACACAAAACTTCACTGAAGAAAAGAACTCCATAAAAAGCAGAATAAGCCAAATAGAAAAGGAGGTAATATTCCCCCCAAATTAGAATTGGGCAAGTGAAAGTTAATGACTCCATGAGACAACACATAATAAACAAAATCAAAAGAATGAAAAAAAATAGGAAATATATGAAATATTTAATTGGAAAAAACAATGGATATGGAAAATAGATTAAGGAGAGATAATTTAAGAATAATTGGACTACCTGAAAGCTATGATCAAAGAAAGAGCCTAGGTATTATATTTCAAGAAATCATTAAAGAAAACCACCAATATCTTAGATCCAGAGGGTAAAGTAGAAATTTAAAGAATCCACTAATCATTTCCTCAAAGAGATCCCAAAATGACAGCTCCCAGGAATATCATAGCCAAATTCCAAAGCTCCCAGGTAAAAGAGAAAATACTTCAAGCATCCAGAAAACCACAGTCAGGATCACACAAGATTTAGCAGCTTCCACCTTAAAGGAGCAGAGGACTTAAAATATGATATTTTGGAAGGCAAAGGAACTGCGATTAAAATCAAGAATAACCTACACAGTAAAACTGAGTATAATTCTTCTAGGAAAAAAGGTATTTAATGAAGGACTTTTAAACATTCCTGATGAAAAGATGAGATAAATAGACAATTTGACATTCTAACACAAGATTCAAGAGAAGCATAAAAAGATAAGCATAAAAGAGTAATTAAAATCGACTCAATAAAGTTAAACTTTGTATATTCTATATGGGAAGATGATACATGTAATGCCTAAGAACTTTATCATTATTAGAGCAGTTAAATGGAGTTCACATAAACAGAAGACATGGGTGTAAACTGATTATGTTGGAATGATCTCCAAAAAAAAAAAACAAACATGAAGACATAGAAAAGAAGGATGCACTGGGGAAAAGGGGAATGGAGAAGTAGAATGGGGAAGTTTTTCTCACATAAAATATGTATGCAAGGAAGATTTTTTACAATGGAGAGGAAAATAGTGGGATGGCAGACAATGCTTGAACCTCACTCTCATCAGAATTGGTTCAAAGAAGGAAGAAAATGAATACACAATCAGTTGTGCCTAGAAATCTAACTTACCCAATAGGGAAATAGAAGGAAAGATGATAGTAGAAAGAAAAGGGATAGTAAAAGGCAGGGAGGCAGTGGTTAGAAGCAAAATAGACTTGTGATGGGACAGATCAAGAGAGGAGGAGGAGGAGGAGGAGGAGAAGAAGAAGAAGAAGAAAAAGAAGAAGAAGAAGAGGAAAGAGGAGGAGGAATAGGAGAAGGAGGAGGGAGAGGAGGGAGAGGAGGAAAAGAAGAAAATGGGATGGAGGGAAATGCACAGGTAATAATCATAACTGTGAATGGGAATGGAATGAGCTGGCCCATAAAATGGAAGTGAATAGCAGAATGGATTAAAAACCAGAATCTGACAATATGTTGTTTACAAGAGACACACTTGAAACAGAAAGAAATGTACAGAGTTAAAAATAAAAGGCTGAAGCAGAATCTGATATGCTTCAGCTAAAGTAAAACAAAAATCAGTGGTAGCAATACAATAATATACCTAATTAAAAGAGATAATAAGTAAAACTACATTTTGAGAAAAGGTACCATAAGCAAATAAATAATATAAAATATTTTATAGCAAGTTTATCTCCTAAAGACCTCATTTCTCAAATATATACTGAGTATAGAACTGAATCAAATTTATAAAAATAAGAGCAATTTTCCAGTTGATAAATGATCAAAAGATATAAATAGATAGTTTTCAGAAGAAATCAAAGCTACCTATAATCATATGAAAAAATTGTTTAAATCAACTATTGATTAGAGATTAATTAAATTAATTATTTAAATAATAAATAATTAATTAATTATTAAATTAAAATAACTCTGAAGTACCACCTCACATCTCTCAGAAATGAAAAGTGCTAGAGGGGATGAGGGAAGATAGGTACACTAATGAATTGTTGGTGGAGTAGTGAACTGGTCCAACCATCCTGAAGAACAATTAGAACTATAGCCAAAGGGCTATAAATATGAACATGTCCTTTAACCAAGAAATACCATTATTAGTTCTGTATCCCAGAGATCCAAAAAAAAAAAAAAGAGAAAAAGCATCTATATGTCACAATAAGGTTTTAGTAATAGTAGATTTTTAAACAAGTCATGAACACAGACCGAAGAAGCTAAAAAAAGAATGTGGGATCAAACAAATATAAAGGCTTAGAGCAAACCATAAGTCAGAACTCTTTATATGACTCCTGAGTCAATATTTCTAGTCCCGATTTCTCTTCTCACCATCAGAACTATATCTCCAACTGCCTGATAGATACATACTGTTGTTCATCATTCATTTTAAAAGAGAACCAATGATATCACAGAGTGATGTCTTGACTTACATGTGAATTGGATTTAAATGAGGCAGAGTTGCACAAAGTGATCAACCTCACTCTCTCTTCCAGAGTTATCAAAGTCCTGTGGCAAGATGAAAGTCATGATGACAGGTGATGACCCAGGCAGAATACAGTGGATAACCCTGGCATTTTCAATGTCTGACCAAGCTCTAAGTGCTCCACAGCACCAGTGCCTGCTTCACCATGGCCATTGGAACAAATTGTTCCTACATACCTATTCAGCTGGTGGAAGTCTTCACATGCTTGGGGTAGACTTAACTCACTAATGGGCTTGAGGTCAATTGATTAACCTCAACCTGGTTTAACCCATCTGCCAAGATGGTTTTATTGGGGTGTGGTCAGTGGGCATGCTATGGATTCTTGGAAGCACAGGTGGGTTGGGTGACAGATGGACACAAAGGTGGATGAACACCCCTGAAAAGGACTCAGCAAGCCCTCACACCAAAGTGCTAGTCCTCACTGAACATCCTATACACCTCTGCCTGATAGATATCTATATCTAGAAGGATGACCATTACTTCATTCTCAGTATGCCTAAAAATGAATCTATAACTGTCCTTTCACCTCCAACCAGATCTCTCCCCAGACTTCTCTATTTCTACTATTGGAAGCAGTCACCCATCTTATAATCATTCTTGAATTTGCCTTCTCTATCACCAAAAATTACTAATTTCTAATGAATCATCAATTTGTACTGATTCTTCTTGCTTAATGTCTCTCACAAATATTGTATAAATGAAGAGTTAGAGGATCAGGGTTTGAATCCTTAGATTCTGATATTCATTACTTTGTGACTTGAGCAAGTCACCAATCTCAGCTGTAAAATAAGGGGGTTGGATGAGATAACCCATGAGGCCCTTCTAGCTCTAAATCTATGATCTTAATTCTATGACCTCCATTGAGAAATTCATTTAACTTCTCTGGGTCTCAATTTCTAAATCTATGAAATAAGGGAGTTGGACTAGGTGTTCTTAATCTTTTTGTGTGTCATGAGTCCCTTTGGCAGTTTGATAACATTTATTGATTTCTCAGAAAAACTGTATTTCAATGCATAAAATAAAATACATAGAATTACAAAGGAAACCAATTACATTGAAATATACTTACCTTTTTTTTACTTTTTTAAGTGTGTGGACCCCAGGTTTAGAATTCTAGAACCAGATGATCTCTAAAGACCCAGTTCTAAATCCTGTGATCTTATGTCCCTTCCTTTCCATTTCATACTGGCATAACTTCAAGACCCTTAAGAACTATAACTTGAAATATTCTCTTGACTCTACTTAAAGTCTCTAGTTTCTCCCCAATCCAATCCACTCTACACACTGCTACCATTTTGTAGATGAAAATGTAGATTTCAGTGAACCCAGATTCAAGAGATTTTCTGGTCACATGACCATAGGCAAGCCATTTAACTTCCCTGAGCCTGAGTTTACTCAGCTATAAAATGGGTGTAATATTACTTACACTAAATACCTATGAGATTGTTATGAGGAAAGCACTTTATGAACCATAAAATATTATATAAATTTGTTTTTGTTGTTTAGTCATTTCAGTCACATACAACTGTTTGTGACCCCATTTGGGGTTTTCTTGGCAAATATACTGGAGTACTTTGCCATTTCCTTCTTCAGCTCATTTTACAGAAGAGGAACTCAGGCAAACAAGGTTGAGTGACTTGCCCAGGATCACACGGCTAATAAGTGTCTGAGGCCAGATTTAAACTCAGGAAAATAAGTTTTTCTGATTCCAAGTCCAGCACCATATTCACTGTGCCACCTAGCTGACCAGTATAGCTCATATATAAATATGGGTTATCCTAAAATACAATTTTATACACATCTACCCTGATCTGAAATTTTCAATGCTATCCTATTGTTTATTGAATAAAGTCCAAACTCCTTATTTTGGAGATCTTCTACAATAGAGTTCCTATGTACTTCTCCAACCTCATCTGTTGTTACTCATCTACATACATCCTTCTGCCACTTTAATCTGGTCTATTTGTTACTCAAATATGCCATAGTTATGTATTGACACATTTGCTCAAACTGTCCCTTTTAATCTCTCCACTTGTTTAGGTCTTACTCTTCCTTTGAAATCCAATTAAAGGCTAGGAGTCTAGTCACTACACCAAGCACCCCTCATATTTACATATGTGCAAATATGTGTGTATATGTACACTGGCATATACATAATTCAGTGTATATATGTATATGTAACATATATGTATATATGTATATGTGTATGTATATATATATATACACACATATATATGGAGAAAGAGAGAGAGAGAGAGAGAGAGATTACATGTAAGTCATTAACAAAGCAATAAATGTGCCAAAGTCTTATAAATAAACCATACCCCAAAGTCCCCACAGGACTTATATTATAGTGATAGTAAGGAATAACTGACTAAAATGTAAAATGTTTGATTCTCAGCTTCTCTTACTATTCAGGATACAACATTTTAATCTTCAGTGATAATAAGGGGTGGGGGAAGGTGGAGAAAACAACTTCCTCTACTTTATCTAAAATATTGCTTAGCTGGAGTTGGAACTGGAGTATTCCACAGCTGCCAGTCAATGAAGATTCCTAAATAACTTTGCAAGTAGTTAAAGTTTTGCAGCTGGATAATTTGAAGAATGTTGTTCAGTAATGTTCAGTCGGGTCCAACTCTTTATGACCCCATTTGAGGTTTTCTTTCTCCAGATTATTTTGCAGGAAACTTTGGCAAAAAAAAAAAAGGCTTGCCTAGGGTCACACTGCTAGAATGAATTTGAGGACAGATTTGAACTCAGGAAGATGAATGTTCCTGATTCCAGGCCTGACACTCTATGCACTGTGCCACCTAGCTGCCCTGTAATTTGAATAATATCAGGGCATAAATTCTGCCACACCTTCCTCTAGTTCTATCTCTCCTTTGCATTTCACATTCACACATATAATCTACATAAAACATTTTTTCCTAATTCTCTCTGTCTTCTCCATCACTAATATTTTTACTTACACTAATAAACCTCAAAAAAGTTTCTTTGTGATGTGGAGACCTCCATCCAGGTTTTGCATTTTGAAATCTCATTTGTGTTTAATGCTATCTTACCTTTGTTGTTATTTACCTGCAATGAATACATTGAGCTCTTATATTGCAGTCAGCTGAGGTAATTACCTGAGAACCTTAAAAGTAAACTTTGTCACTCTCTGGCTCCCAGTATTTGCCAGTAAAAGCTTCTCTGCTCATATACACCAGAATGTGTAACTTCAAGGCAGAGATGACTAGTTAAATAAATCCTTGTTTTACCATGGCCATGGAACTGATCCACGATACTGAGGTTGGGAAATTGTCCCTTTTCCTTGTCCATTCAAAATCTTCTGCTTTCCTGTTTTCTCTTGGTCTTCCAGTCACTGACTTAGGGTTTTCTACTCAGGCTATTTCCTGTATGTTACCTCTTGGCAGTAAAGGAGTCATTTTTCCCTTAGAATAATAGATCTCTTGATTACAGTCTTTTACCTGTGTGACACCTAGTAAAGTGTCATAATCACTGACCTAAGCCAGCTCCTGATCCTGTTCCACTCTTGGCCAGAGTCATCTTGGGGTCAACCAAGAATTAATGCTAAATTAATCTGTCTATAATACAGATAGCTAGGTGGAGTGATAGAGTGTTAGACTTGTAATCAGTAAGACCTGAGTTCAAATCCTATTTCACTTACTAACTCTGTGACCCAGTGTAAGTCACAGACTCTCTGGTCTACAGTTTCCTGACCTGTAAAATAGGGACACTGATGGAACCTAGATCACAGGGTTTTGTAAGGATCAATTGAGATCCTATGTGTAAAGTACTTTGCAAACATAAAAGTACTATGCATTATTATAATAATTATTTACAATATTAATGCATGGTTATTAGAGTAGACACATTGTTAGCCAATAGGAATGAAAATCTAGATGTTCTAGATTCTCATTGTATTTTCTAAGAGTTATCATATAAGCAATATATGAATTGTCAGTTGGTAAAAATTTAGAATACAACATGCTACAATATTCTAATGACTCCACATCAGTACCTGCTTAATGATAGGTATGCTGTAAGTGTTTCTGTCAAATTGAATAAAATTGAATTGATCTGTGATCTCATAATTGTGAATATTTCTTCCATTGGTACAGGTTGCAATCCATCCTTGGTAGTTCATCTTATGCAGCTTTTGTCCACATCTTCCCACATGTTTATCACAGAGTCCACCCAATATGCCATGGGCTTTTCTCGAGTTCTGACGTTTTGTAGATTTCATTAGACTACACAGGCTATCTCTTAGTAATAGGCTATTAGTTGACTTTCCTATAACTGTATAACCAGTTCATCTTTTTTCAGTCATACATTTCCTTGATGGCATCCTTTATACCAGAGGGGTCAAACTTATAGTTGACAGGCCACAAAATACAGTAAAATATAAGTAATGATAATTTATGGTTTTTAAAATCAATGTCCATTTCTATTTGATTTGACAATACTATTTTACACTACTTCTCTACAAATCCTTATTTGAAATATTTTGTAACCTGCTCGTGGTCACTATATATTTTCCTTTGTGTACTTTTCAACTTCAATTCAATCAAATGACCAAAAAGAATTTTATTAAGTGCCTCTGATGTGCCTGACACTGTGTTAAGTGCTAGGGATACAAAGACAAAAGTAAAACAGTCCTTGCCCTCCAGGAACTTACATTCCAATGGTGAGACAAAATTTTCACATATAAGTCTATACAGAATAAATAGATACAAGATACAGAATGAAATAGATACAAGACATAGTTTGTAAAGAAAGAACTGGAGGAAGCAGAAAAGTCTTTATGTAAAAAGTAGTGCTTGAGCTGAGCTTTATAAAGACAAAATAAAATGGAAAAAAAAACCTTCAAGATTTCAAGAGCCAGAGCAGAGGAACATTCAGGTCAAAGGGGCCAGTCAGGCCCCATTGTACATTTTGACCTCTGTTTAAAGACACAGGGATGGGAGATGAATAGTGAATATGTCACTATGTCTAGATTGTAGAGTAGAAGGAGAGAAGTAATGTGAAGGTGAAAAAAAATATAAGGGGGAAGCTTACAAAGAGCTAGACATGGGAGTTTATATTCAATTCAGTCCCTCAGAGACTGTAGTTTTCCATAACTCACAGACATACAACTTCATCAAAAGAATATTGGCATTAAAAGGATGGGCATTTGTTTCAGGGAAAAGCTGGGGATCATTAAAAGAAGTTTACCATGTCCCAAAGGCAGTCTATCCTGAACAGTTTAATCTCTCTTTAGTGACTCAGAAGCCTCCTTAGGAACATTGTCAGCAGTGCCTCAAGCTCATCATTATGAACATCAATTATCATCATACTGATTAAGTGCAAAAGGAGTAGTGAAAAGAAAGTGTTCCCTGATAGAAGGCCAGATAAGGGAGAGATTACTATAGTTATATGAACACATTCAAAGGAGAGCTCTTTAAGGCTCCTCACTGGACTTGCAGGAACAGAGAATGGACATGGAGATCCTGGTCTAGAGATTTAGGTTCTTTTTCTATCTCTAACTTGGCCACTGGCTTTTATAAATAAATTTGTTCTCTTTCAGTTTCCTTACAAGTCAGCAATGATATTATTAACCACTTGTGTTTCTCTGAATATGTCATAGGGATAACAGTTCGAGAGTTGCAAGGAATTCTAGAGTTTGAGTCCAATCTCCTTATTTAACAGAATAGGGAACTGAAGCCCCTAAAGATGAAATGCCTTCTTGTGGTCACACTAATAGTAAATGGCAGAGTCCAGAATCATTGCTTCCAAATTCAATACTCTTTCACTAAAAGATGTTGCCTTACTGGGATTAAACTGGAAATGCTCTGAAATGTTTGTAGACCTTCTATCATAAGTTGATATGCAAGAGTTATGATGATATAGTTAACTTTATTATATCTCTTAAGGAACATTGTATTAACATCATGAAATTGTCTCTATTTCCAATGACATCATAAGAAGGAAGTCATGAAATTGATTCTATTTTAATGGAAAAAAATGGCTGGTTACTGATGTAGGGAGTCATCAGTTTGCTGTATGGGCATTGTCAAGTCCCTACCATGTTAAAGCAAAGATGAAAATGCAAAATTTGAAAAAAAAATAATAAAAATAAAGATAGGGAATTCAATTAAAACAACCATAACCCAATGTTTTTCCCCATTGCCTGTATATCTTATTTCCCAGTTGCATGTAAAAACAATTTTTAACATTCATTTTTAAAACTTTGAGTTCCAAATTCTCTCCCTTCCTCCTTCCCCACCCACCCTCATTGAGAAGGCAAGCAATTCAATATAGGGTTACACATGTGTAGTCACACAAGACATTTCCATAATAGTCATGTTGTGAAAGATTAACTATATTTCCCTCCATCCTACCCTGCCTCCATTTACTCTATTCTCTCCTTTGACTCTATTCCTCCTCAAAAGTGTTTGCTTCTGATTACCCCCTTGCCAAGTCTGCCCTCCCTTCTATCACCCCCCCTCTTTTATCCCCTTCCCTCCTATTTTCCTGTATAGTGAGATAGATTTACAAACCCAATTGAGTATGTGTGTTATTCCCACCATAAGCCAAATCCAATGAGAATAAGATTCACTCATTCCCTCTCACCTCCCCCCGTTCCTCTCCACTGTAAAAGCTTTTTCTTGACTCTTTTATGTGAGATAATTTTTTCCTATTCTACCTCTCCCTTTCTCCTTCTCCTAGTACAATCCTCTCTAACCCCTTAATTTTACTTTTTAGATATCATTCCTTCATATTCATCTCACCCTGTGCTTTAGATATCTTGCAACTACCCTAATATTGCTAAAAGTATCATGAGTTACAAATATCATCTTTCCATGTAGGAACATAAACAGTAGAACTTTAATAAGTCCCTTGTTATTTACCTTTCCTGTTTACCTTTTCATGCTTCTCTTGACTCTTGTATTTGAAAGTCAAATTTTCTATTCAGCTCTTGTCTTTTCATCAAGAATGCTTGAAAGTCCTCTATTTCATTGAATGCCCATTTTTCCCTCCTGAAGGATTATACTCAGTTTTGTTGGGTAGATGCTTCTTGGTTTTAATCCTAGCTCTTTTTACCTCCAGAATATCATATTCCAAGGACTCTGATACCTTAATGTAGAACCTGCTAAATCTTGTGTTATTCTGATTGTGTTTCTACAATACTTGAATTGTTTCTTTCTGACTGCTTGCAATATTTTCTCCTTGACCTGGGAACTCTAGAATTTGGCTATAATATTCCTAGGAGTTTTCATTTTGGGATCTCTTTTGGGAGGTGATTGGTGGATTCTTTCAATTTCTATTTTACCATCTAGTTCTAGAATATCAGGGCAGTTTTCCTTGATAATTTCTTGAAAGATGATGTCTAGGCTCTTTTTGGTCATGGCTTTCAGGTAGTCCAATAATTTTTAAATTATCTCTCTTGGATCTATTTTCCAGGTCAGTTGTTTTTCCAATGAGATATTTCACATGGTCTTTTTTTTTCATTCTTTTGGCTTTGTTTTATAATTTCTTGATTTATCATGAAGTCATTAACTTCCATTTTCCCCATTCTAATTTTTAAGACATTATTTTCTTCAGTGAGCTTTTGGACCTCCTTTTCCATTTGGCGAAGTCTGCTTTTTAAGGCATTCTTCTCCTCATTGCCTTTTTGGGCCTCTTTTGACATGTGATCCAGTCTAAAAACGTGTTACTTTTTTCAGTATTTTTTTTTGGTCTCCTTTATCAAGCTGTTGACTCATTTTTCAAGATTTTCTTGTATCACTCTCATTTCTCTTCCCAGTTTTTCTTCTACTTCTCTTACTTGTTTTTCAAAATCCTTTTTGAGTTCTTCCATGATGTGAGACCAATTCATATTTTTCTTGGAGGCTTTGGATGTAGGAGCTTTGACTTTGTTGTCTTTTTCTGGTTGTATGTTTTTATTTTCTTTGTGACCAAAGTAAGATTCTATAGTCTGAGTTTTTCCCCCACTGTTTGCTCATATTCCCAGCCAATTATTTGACTTTTTAACTCTTTGTTAAGGTAGAGCTCTGCTTCCAGTGTGTAGGGTATACTGTCCCAAGCTTCAGGGGTTTTGTGGAGCTATTTTCAGGGATACTTCTATAGACCTATACATTTTCAGTTCTTCCAGGGTGGTATGATGAAAGAAGAAGTGTTTACTCCCTTCTTGGCCTGGGATCTAGGCTGTTAGTGACTACAAGCACTCTTTTCTTCCTTGGAACTGTGAGGAGGATTCCCTCACCACTGCTGCCACAATCTCCACCTCGCCAGTGTTTCTCTTTGCCCCAGGACCATACTTAGGACTGTGAGCCAAATCCAGGTACAGGCAAAGCAAGAGAATCCTGCCTCAGCACCAACAAAGAGATCCTTGCAATACCCTTCTGATCAGCTGCTTGATCCCCCCACCATCTGTGGGCTGAGAGCTCCAGAAACAGTAGCTGCCACTGCCCCAGGGCTGTGCCAGTGATGGGACAAGACTTCACTCCTCTCTCACCTACTTCTGAGAGACCTTTCCTACTGGCCTTCTAGCTTGTCTTTAGCATTTGTGGCTTGAGAAGTCAGGAAACTACCACAGGTGCCTGTGATTCAGTCCCCTGAGGCCTGCTCTGGGTTTGTTGGCCCAGTCCACATTGAACTGAGCTCCTTTCCCAGCCAGGCACAGCAGACCTTTCCCATCAACCATCCAGGTTGTCTTGGGCTGGAAATTTGTTTCACTTTGTCTTTTGTGGGTTCTACTGCTCTAGAATGTTTTTCAGAATAATTTTTACAGGTATTTGGAGGAGTTGGGGGAGAGCTCAAGCAAGTCACTGCTTTTACTCTGCCTTCTTGGTTCTGTCCCCCCCGCCCCAACCCAATATTTTAAAGGGATTTTTAGTGCTGAGAAATCAAATATAGATAGAGAGAATACCATTAATGTTAATTATTTTATATAAAAATGTCTAATGTGTAATGTGTATCTCAAAACTTTTTTGGGCTCTCTCATGTTGTCTCTCTACCCTTTCTCTCTCTGTATCTTCATTAGCTCCCATGGGTTTAGTTATTATTTCTATGAAAATGACTTGCAGATTTATATATCTAGCTGTAGTTTTTCACCTGAGTTCTTCTCCTTCATCACCAATCATCATCTGTTGTTTCCATTTATCTTCTAACCCCAGGCAGTGGGCTTCATTTAATGTAGGGATGGATTCTTTTTTAAATGTTGATTTGTGTCCCCTACCTTTGTCGAATGGACAAGTTTTCTTGGGGGAAATCTGCCCTTTATTAATGCTAATTTACTAAGAAAATGGTTTTCTTGTTCATGTTTTTTAATACTGATTTTAGGGATGAAAAGGTGGATGGTGATGGTAAAGGTCCTTTCATGTTTGACACAACCACAGTACAACTGCAGAGGGAAAAAAATAAAGTTATTTTTATTTCAGCTTCAGTGGAAGGCAAAGATCTGATATTGAAAATATTCCATGCAGGTACTTGCCTTACCCTGAGTAGAACTGTGTGTTATTCACTTCAATCTCACATTTAGTTTTCCCCTTGGATCATTTAGAAAAGTCAACTCCCTAAAAGACTGTAAGGCCTTGGCAATAGAGGGAAGGATGATGGACTCAGATTACATAATAAGTAAGAGAACAAATGATAGGGACTGGACCTGGGAAGTCCTTGGCATAAGACACTCCAAGTTAGGAAATTCCTTCTAATGATGCAGGTTAGCACCTTCTCTGCAATTTATTTTTGTTGTTGTTCAGTCATTTTTCAGTGATGTTCAACTCTTAGTAACCCTATTAGGGTTTTCTTGGCAAATATACTGGAGTGGTTTGCTATTTCCTTCTCCAGATCATTTTATAGAAGAGGAACTAAGGCAAACAGGGTTAAGTGACTTGCCCAAAGTCACAGCTAATGAATGTCTATAGCCAGATTTGAACTCAGGAAGATGAACCTTCCTGACTCCAGGCCTAGCACTCTATTGACTGTACCATCCAGATGCTTCCTTGCAACTTATAGTCTTAGAAAATTGTTTCAAAACCACTGAGAAGTTAAAGTTCCTTGCCCAGGGTTATGCAACCAGGATGTATCAGAGATGGGACTTTATTATTTTATTATTTATTAAAACTTAAGTCTAAAAAAATGCAATTTCACTTCTCAAGTGGTGAATGTCTGCACGAAGGAGAGGTGATGGCCTAGGAGTCAGAATACAGAATGGGTAGCAGTAGAAAGTGAGGGAAGATAATATCTCACACACTCAGCAGTAAGCCACAAGCAATGGGATTCTAAAACCTTAGTATCTACTTCCAGATATATTTTCTGTATTTTGAAGCAGAGAAGGTTTTTTAATTCTTCTGATTCTGGTTACATGTTTTCTGTTTTGGTTTCTGGCTATTATCTGCCTGGTGTGAACTTTGAATGGCTTCCTGTTCCATTGTGATCTTTCAAGTGATCTACACTCTTCAAGATGCCTCCCACTAAAATTGTAAGAAACAGAGGAGGAGATTGCGGTTTTGGCTGTGCCTGCTTCCTCTTCCCCCTTGTTTAGACTATGCTTTATATAATGTTTATATTTGTTATTTTTACTTCTCAGTATTTAGAAAAAAGGTCCAGGTCATTTATTAGGGAGCATATCAGAAACATGACCAAGTAACAAATGTCCTTGGCATTGCTTGCTCTGTCCTACACTTCAATCATCCTAATGGGCTGTCAAAGCTGTATAACATTAATATAACCTTTAATCTTTAGGATCAAGAAGGGGGATAGGATACATGTACTAAGATTTTTTTTTGTCAAATTCTATGTCAACCAGTATGGAAAAAGAAGTGAAATTTTTCTTGACCTAATGAACTATTAATTCCCTTAGTAAGGTGTTATTTGGGCATGTTACTATGGATTAAAACCTGGAAAGCCTGCATATCTATCTATCTATCTTTTTTGGGTGATTGCACTTAGTATATTTTGGAAAGATCTGTCTTATTGATTCATTTTTTCCATACATTTGTACTGGGCCTGAAAAGACAAATAACAACAACAAAAAATATAAGGTAATCTGGGAAAAGGATCAATCAGGATTCTACTCTCTATGATTTTGGCAGTCTGGGGAACTTCGAGGGTTTTTTAAAGAGTGTCACTCAGTGCTATGATTTATTTATATTTGATTTTTCAATTAGATCTTGAATAACCTATGTGTTTACTATTATTTGACCTAATAACTTCTCACCTGTTTGCTTCAAATAATGGTCTCATTAGGGGAATCTTGCTAAAAATCATTCTCATTAAAGTTTGAAGAAAAAAACTCAGTCTGTCCTTATGTAATAAATAATATTTTTTTCACTGTGTTCATCCAATGATCTTGTTTCACTAGATAGCTTCAGCCCTCCAACAGAAAATGTTTTCCTACTGACTGGTATCTTTAACAAGTTGTTTTTTGAGTTATGCTTAGGTATTCCCAATTTCTTGATTTATTTAATTTGCTGTCCCTTTGGGCTTTTCTGTAATCATCACTTGGGAAATCTTTGCCATTTTAAACCAGATTTGTTTGCTCTAAGATGGCCTCTTTTTTCATGTTCTGGTATATACAATGGAATTTGATGCACATGCCTGGGCTTTGTGATCAATTATACCTATTTTCCCAAGCTTCTGATCTGGTAATCTTCTTCTCAAATAATTTCAGGCCTTTTTGCAAGCCTCTTGTGAGTATTCACAAAGATAGGCAAATTACCTACACTACTTTAGAAATTCTTGGATATCTCTATATTTCCGAAGGCTGTTAATTGCTCAAAATAATCACTGACAATTTAAAACATTTCTAACATTTTGGGTAAATACATTGTTTCCCAAAATTCTTGGTGCAAATTTGAGTTATCAAACCTTTCTTTTGTTATTCAGTCTTGTCCAATTCTTCATAACCTCATTTGAGGTTTTCTTGGCAAAGATATTGGAGAGGTTTGCCATTTTCTTCTCCCTTGCATTTTACAGATGAGGAAACTGAAGCAAACAAGGCTAAGAGACTTGTCTAGGGTCACACAGCCAGTAGGTGTCTGAGGTTGGATTTGAACTTAAGTCTTCCTGACACCAGGCCCGACATTCTATCCACTGTGTCACTTAGCTGCCTCTTTCAAACCTTAAAGCTTCACTAACACTCTTGAGACACCTGGTAATTATATAAATAAATTAAACCCCATGGGGCATAAGAAGAAAGTGAAGGATGTACAAAACAAAGCACCTCACTAGGACTCAGGAAGACCTGGGTTAAAATTCCATCTCAGACATTTAACATATGTATGATCCTAAAGGAATTTATTTAAAATTTCTGTGTCTCACTTTCCTCTTCAGTCAAATGAGGATAATAATAGTACCATCAGATACATGTATGAATTAAATAAAATTATGTATATGAAACAATTTACAAATCTTAAAGCATTATATAAATGGAAGTTATCATCATCATCATAATTTTAAACAGTTGAGAAGAGTTGGAAGTCCTTAGAAGGCATGGGATTCTTACAGAAATAAATGTTTAAGACATAGAATTAAAGGAATAAAACAATATGTTAAAAGATATTGGCTATTTATTGTCTGTGTAAAACCAGGGGCTTTCATATATGTCCCCATAGTGATTGGGCAGAGTTTTAGATTAATTTTCTCTCTCTCTCTCTCTCTCTCTCTCTCTCTCTCTCTCT
>NW_020947227.1:18394-23905 GCF_900497805.2 Vombatus ursinus
CTCTCTCTCTCTCTCTCTCTCTCTCTCTCTCTCTCTCTTCCTCACTCACTCTATCACTTGCTCACTCTCACTATCGCTCACTCTCCCTCTCTCTCCATCTATCTATTTACACATACATGTGTGTGTATATGTATATATGCATGTGCATATATGTGTGTATGCACATTAACAGAAATATATAGCCTGGGTTTTATGATCAAAACCACTCATGGGACTTGTGTCCCTCCGTATGTGTCAATCTGTCAAAAGTGTTGGGATAGAAGAGCAGGTTAGAACTGGCTCTTGAGCCAGAAGTAATGGATTGAAATTCTGCCACTTTTGTTTTCTATCTGTGGGACCATGGTCAACTCACTGATCATTCCTGTGCCTTAGGTCCTTCTTAATTAAAATTAGGGCAATTTTCTGATGTCTCTGCCTGCCCTATAGCTCTGTTCCTGTGGTCCTATTCTAGTGGAAGTATTTTATTCATGCCTTGAAAAATGCCCTGATGGTATTAGAGCAGGAGGGTGAATGACTGTTGTACCTTGAGTTATTGAATCATAAAACACTACATCTTCTAACGACTCAACATACTTTTTTTTGTGAGACAATTGGGGTTAAATGACTTGCCCATGGTCACACAGCTAGTGAATATCGTGTGTCTGAGGTCAGATTTGAACTCAGGTCCTCCTGACTTTAGGGCTGGTACTCTATCCACTGAGCCATCCAGCTGCCCCACAACATACTTCTGAATAATAAATGCAGTCACAGTATAACAGATGATTCACCAATTGGCTTTCCTAGATACCATTACCACAGAACCTCCATTATCCTGTTCTACCTCAGAGAGCAAATAGATTTTTCTACTATATGTCTACTGAGAACCTTAGATCTAGTTTGGTCTTTACATTTCTCAAATACTTTCTATTTCCTTTTCTGTGACTCAGAAATCCCTACCTCCTAATCACATATTCAGAGGTGACATCTGCCAAAGTATAAACCTCAATTTCCTGTTTCTTTACTCCAACACTTTCATGAATAAATGAATGAAAAAACATTTGTTAAGGAATTACTCTGTACTAAGAACTTCCCTAAGTGTTGGGGATACAAATGTAAAACAGAAATGAACCCTGCCTTCAAGAATCTTGTGTTTGAATAAAGGAAGAAAACATACATGACATCAGCTTCCTGGCAAGAGAGTTTAGTCTGGGGAGTCATCAAAGTGGTGAGTTGATGAATAGGGCAGTCCATTATTTTACTCATTCCAGAAGTTATGGTACTACTGATTGTTTGGAGTAAGAGTGCTGGCAATCAGGGACCTGAAATCATATGACAATTGGCAAATTGTAAGATGGCCTGGATAGCTGGATAGATGGTTCATGAAGCTGAAGCATGAACTGATATCTACAAATTTATATTACATAGTCTCAACTGGGACCTCACTGTAGCAAGGGAATTTGTTATACCTACCTAATCAATTCACTGTCCCACTTACCACAACAGCTCTTCCAAATTTTTCACCTCTCCTCAAACCTCCTAATGCTGCTCCACCCCTTCACTCTCTCAGTTGAGTACTTTACTTCACATTTCACTGGAAAAGACCATTCATGATAGTTCATTCTTCTCCTCTGAACTCATCTCACGTTACTCAGAATTGCCTCCCCCAACTTTCATCCCAGACTATGCCTCCAATGTATTTTGGAGAGGGGAAGAGGATAGAACTGCATCTAGCTGGATGCTGGGCTCTTTCAATCAGATATACTTGTACCATACAGCCACATAGGTGTCCTGCCCAGTTCCTCCATCCCTCAATTTTCTGGCTGAACTCTGTTGTAGCACAGAGCATTGCCATACTGATGTCCATACAGGGCAAGCTCCTGCCTTTTTGTCTTCTGGCACTGGTAAGAGGAAAAGGATTCAAGATGAGTTCTGCTGCAAGCCTGTGTGTAGGCTTGTATAGCCCTGATGAAATGTTGTGGGAAGTGGAGGATAGGGTGCTGAGGGAGTATGTTAGGTGTTGAGTATTAGCCTTCTCCACTGTTAGTTCACTGGATTGCTACTTATCAGGGTTCTTAGTGTCCTGGATTGAGGAAGAAGATGAAATTGTTCGTCTATTCTGCATAATTACTATTTTTGAAAGGTTTAAGAAAAAAATTCTAGACCTCCATCTTATTGGCCACATCATTCAGAAGTGTGCAAAATTATTTTAATGACTACTACTTTACAATAAAGATTGAGATCTGATGTGATTAGAGAACATTCTTCCACAATTTTTTCACTGTTGGGAGAGAGTTCTGGAAAGATGGCAGAGTAGATCAGAAACATTTCAGCATGCCAGATTTCCTCCACAAAAAAGACAAAACATTGCCTCAGGGCAGCAAAAATAAACATGAGGTAAAGCAGTTGTCCTCCTAAGACAATTTGAGAAGACCCCAGGAAAGACCTGACTTCCAGGGGAAGAAGTTCAACAAACAACAAGCCCTGGGGGCAGATGAGTTGAGAGGCAGCCTCAGCCTTAAAAACTTTCATCTGGCAGACAGTGTGGAGGTCTGATGGCTGAATAGGAAAAGATTGAAGGACCTTCCATTGTCAAAGGATGCCAAGCATAGCTGTGCCAACCAGATGAATCTTGGATTGAGGCTATAGGCAGAAGGAACTAGCTAGCACACACCTTATGAGTGCAGTAGTTGGGAGCAGGGACCCTGCTGGCTGTGGCACTTAGAATAGAGCAGAGTCCTTGGTTTCAGTTCTGAGGCAGATAGGATAGCTGTACTTTGCAGCCAATGGAGGGACCACAGGGAGCAAGATCATTTTCAGGACAATGTAGCTGGGGCCCCTGGCCATGGCTTAGGAGTAGAGAGGAAAGCCCAAGGTTGGGCCCAAGACACCTCATAAAATAACAGTAAGAAGGATCTGAGGCTTGAGGCATCATTCCCTATATCTTGGTACTACAACTTTATTGCACTAATAACTGCCAAAAAACAAAATTTTTAAAATAAATAAAAATGAGTAAGTAAAAGAGAAAGAACTCAACCATAAATAGCTATTACGGGGGAAGAGAAGATCTGGGTTAATATTCAAAGGAAAATAATGGAGCTAAAAAAGTCACTCTTTTTCAATGAGAAATATCAAATGGTCCAAAGCACAAAAAGAGTTCCTGGAAGAATTTAAAAAGGACTTTAAAAATAAAATAAGAAAAATTGAGGAAAAACTAGGAAAAAAAATAAGAGTAATCCAAGAAAGTCGAGAAAATGAAGAAAAGAAAATCAACCAAATGGAAATAGAGAATCAAAATCTTTTTCTAGTGTTTCTATTTTTAAAATTTATTTATTAATTTATGTTATTTATTAATTTATTTTAATCAATTAATTTATTTTAAATAAATTTATTTATTTTATTTATTTTCAACATTCACTTCTACAAGATTTTGAGTTCCAAATTTTCTCCCCATCTATTCCCTCCCCCCACCTCAAGATGGCATGCATTCTGAATACCCCTTCCCCTAATCTGACCTCCCTTCTATCTCCCTCCCCCCTTTTCTTATCCACTTCCCCTTCCATTTTCCTATAGGGCAGGATAGATTTCTATATCCCATTGTCTGCATATCTTATTTCCCAGTTGCATGTGAAAACAGTTTTTATCATTTGTTTTTAAAACTTTGGCCTCCAAATTTTCCCCCTTCCTCCCTACCAACCCACCCTCATTAAAAGGACAAGCAACTCGATACAGGTTATACATGTGTAGTCATGCAAAAACACTTCCATAGTAGGCATGTTGTGAAAAACTAACTATATTTCCCTCCATCCTACCCCACCCCACATTTATTCTATTCTTTCTTTTGACCCTGTCCCTCCTCAGAAATGTTTGCTTCTGATTACCCCTTTCCCCAATCTGCCTTACCCTCTATCATCCCCTCCAACTTTCTTGTTTCCTTCCCCCCGCCATTTTCCTGTAGGGTAAGATAGATTTTCATACTCAATTGAGTATGTATGTTATTCCCTCCTCAAGCCAAATCCAATGCAAATAAGATTCACTCATTCCCTCTCACCTTTCCCCACTTCCCCTCCACTGTAAAAGTCTTTTCTTGTCTATTTTATGTGAGATAATTTACCCAATTCTAGCTCTCCCTTTCTCCTTCTTCCAGTATAATCTTCTCTCACCCCTTAATTTTATTCTCCCGATATCACCCCTTCATCTTCAACTCATCCTGTGCCTTCTGTTTGTCTATCTATCTATCTATCTATCTATCTATCTATCTATCTATCTATACATACATAAATACATACATACATACATACATACATATAACTTTTTCCCTTCCAATTACCCTAATACTGACAAAAGTCTCATGAGTTACAAATATCATATTTCCATGCAGGAAAGTAAACAGTTCAACCTTAATAAGTCCCTTATGACTTCTCTTTACTGTTTACCTCTTCATGCTTCTCTAGAGTTTTGTATTTGAAAGTCAAATTTTCTATTCAGCTCTGGTCTTTTCATCAAGAATGGTTGGAAGTTCTCTATTTCACTGAATATCCATTTTCCCCTGAAGGATTATACTTAGTTTTGCTGGGTAGGTGATTCTTGGCTGTAATCTTGTCTCCCTTGATCTCTGGAATGTTATATTCCAAGTCCTCTGGTCCCTTAATGTAGAAGCTGCTAAATCTTGTTTTATCTTGATTGTGTTTCCACAGTACTTGAATTGTTTCTTTCTGGCTGCTTGCAATATTTTTCTCCTTGACCTGGGAACTCTGGAAGTTGGCTACAATATTCCTAGGAGTTTTCCTTTGAAGATTTCTTTCAGAAGGTGTTTGGTGGACTCTTTCAATTTCTATTTTACCCTTTAGTTCTAGAATATCAGGGCAGTTTTCCTTGATAATTTCTTCAAAGATGATGTCTAGGCTTTCTTTGATCATGGCTTTCAGATAGTTCAACAATTTTTAAATTATCTCTCCTGGATCTATTTTCCAGGTCATTTGTTTTTCTAATGAGATATTTCACATTATTTTCTTTTCTTCATTTGTTTGTTCTTTTGGTTTTGTTTTGCAATGTCTTGATTTATCATAAAGCCACTAGCTTCCATTTGCTCCGCTTTAATTTTTAAGGAAGTATTTTCTTCAGTGAGCTTTTGGACTTCCTTGTCCATTTGGCCAATTCTGCTTTTTAAGGCATTCTTCTCCTCATTGGCCTTTTAGACATCTTTTGCCATTTGGGTTAGTCTTTTTTATTAATTTAATTCAATTTATCAACAATCACTTCCATAAGCCTTTGAGTTTTAAATTTTTCTCCCTCTCCCTCCCCAAGATGGTGTGCAATTTGATATAGGCTATACATATACATATTTGATATAGGCTATACATATACATATTCCTATTAAACATATATTTATGTTAGTGATGTTGTAAATAAGAATTAGAACCAATAGGAGGAACCTCCAGAAAGAGGAATCAAAACACAACAGAAGAAAAAAATAATAAATAGTATGCTTTGATCAACATTCAAACTCAATATCTCCTTCTCTGAATGTGGATA
>NW_020947228.1:0-18295 GCF_900497805.2 Vombatus ursinus
TGTACTCAGGATTGAACATACAAATATATGATAGGCATATGTGTATGTATGTATATATACACCTATATTTCTATCATCCATCTACATTTATCTATCTATATACAAAAGGCTGGTTAATATTTAAAAAAGATATCCTTTGTTTTTATTAATTTTTCCCCAAATAATTTATATCTTTTGCTTTCACATTACAGTAATTCTTGGATATTTATCACACCACACTGCCCCTATCAAATGAATCTTCCCTTGTAAAAATAAGTCTAAATAAATAAACAAATTAAGAAACAAAAGAAGTTAAGTCAAACCAATTGACATAATGATGAAGTCTGACAGTTGATACAGAGGTTGTATCTGTAGTTTCCAACCTTTCTACTGAAAAGAGAGAGGTGCTCCATATCTCTTCCCTGTAGACAAAATTGGTCAATATAATTTCTCAACTTTTAGCTTTGTTTTCAGATTCTTTTTTTCTCCATTGCTGTAGGCCTATGTGTGTTTTTCTCCTGGCTTGATTTGCTTTACTGAGCACTAGTTTTCATGTATTCCACTCTTTCTCTAAACTCAGAATCATCTTTTCCCAAGGAACAATAATATTTATTCCATTCCATTCTATTGTATAACACAATTTATTCAGTCATTCTTGCAATCATGGTCACCTGCATTGTTTTCATTTTTTTCCATAAAAAGTACTATAATGAATATTTTGGTTCACTTAGAATCCTTCTTTCTATCTTTGACCTGTTCCTTATGGTGTCTCTGAGTGGGATCTCTGAGTAGCAAAACAGATGACCAATTTAGTGATTTATGAAACATAAATCTAAAGTATTTTTTCTGAATGTTTGAACCAAATCAAAGCACAACCAACACTACAAATTTTTTTCTTCCATTTTTCATATTTTCAAATTTATGGGATGTGAAATGAAGCCTCAGATTGTTTCAATCTGCATTTTTCTTATTAGTAGTAATTTGTGGGAATTTTTCATTTGATCATTAATAGTTTCCAATTCTCTTGGAAACTGTTCCTATCCTTTAATCTCATACACACTCACACACACGCACACACACATATGTATTAGGCAATGGAGGTTGGTATTAGATATTTCTATTAAATCCCTATATGTCTCATTAGAGATATTTGATATAGCAGCTTTTTTTCAAAATCATAGTTCACCAGATACTAGCCTTATTGATTTTTTTTACAAAGTTGTTTTTTAATTTTATGCAGCCAAAATTGTATTTCTTTTTTATAATCACTTATGTCCCTTGTTTAGAATTTTCCCTCCATCCATAATTGTAAAAAGTACTTCCCTCTATGCTTGCTTACTTATTATATATGTATGCATATACACATATATGTATATAAGTGTATATGTATATATATGTAATATGAAGCTTATGAATTCTATGTGTAATTCATTGTGGTATATGCTGTTAGGCTGTAGTTTTAACCATTTTTTCACATTAACATGTAAACTCCTTCAAATAGGGAATTATTTATTTTTCTCACTGTATTTCTAGTACTGTACGTTATACAATACCTGAATATAATAAGACATCTAAGAAATTCTTGATGAATGTATTAATGGGTGAATGGGATTAACTTTTGTCATATTCCTTTTTGAGTTTCCCCAGTAAGTCTTGCTAAATAAAGTTCTTCCCTCAGTATTTTATTATTCTTGAGTTTAAAGAACACTGAACTACTGAGTTCAACTATTATATTTTTGTTTCTTTGTTGTTGATGTTATTGTTCAGTCATGTCTGATTCTTGGTGACACATTTTTGGATTTTCTTGGCAAAGATACTGCAGTGGTTTGCCATTTCTTTTTCCAGCTCCTTTTACAGTTAAAAAAACTGAGGCCAACAGGGTTAAGTGACTTACCCAGTGTTACACAGTTAGTAAGTGTCTCAGACCAGATTGGATTTCAGTTCTTCTTGACTCCAGGCCCAGCACTCTAACTAATGTACCACCTAATTACTTGTCTGGTATATTCCACTGACTTAATTCTCTATTTTTAACACATCAAGTGGTTTATAACACAGTTTTTGTTCAAAGAGTTATGTCTCCTTTATCTCTATAATTGTTCTTTTAAGTAATTCCTTAACAATTTCATCGGCATTACTCTAATTCTTTATATTAACCTAGGTACTATCATAATTTTTATTTGTATAGTCAACCTACAAGCAATGCATAGGCCTATAATGTTTTTCTTCAATTATTTGTGCAAACAGTGTTTTGTAACTGTATTACATCTTGAGTATGTCTTAGTAGGTTGATCACCAGATATCTTACAAATTTTTTAGTTATTTTGAGTGGGATTTTTCTTCTGTCATTTTCTCTTGCTTTTTGTTATTGTTATATAGTAATTTGGGTGACTTCATGAGTTGAATTTGTATCCTGCTATTTTATTGAAGCTATTAATCATCTAAATTACATTTCTGAATATTTTGTGGAGTTTTCTAAGTAAACCTTTATAGACTAATACTTTGGTAGTACCATAGAAGTTTTGTCAAAATATCAGTGTACTAAACTTCTTAGGGCTGAACTTCCCACAATTAGTTACTTCTTTGGTCCTGACCCTAATCAATCAGTTAATAAACATTTATTAAGTACCTACCATGTGCTATACACTGTGGTAAGCACTGGTAATACAAAACCCCATAAGATCTGTTAGAAGGCAGCAACTTAGGTGGACTCTCAATATTCCCCTCCAAACAACTTTAAAATAATTCCTCAAATCAAATTTTGCAGTAACAGAACCAGAAAAAGTTCAATGTTGGTCTTTTTTTGGGTGAAGAAAACTTAATAGGTTGGTAAAAGACATCTTTGCCACTAAGGTGGAGGCCTATCTGGAGAGCCCACTATGGCAACAATGGCAGCTACTGCCACAGCAGGATCAGGAGGTGGCAACATATAGGGGATCAGACAACTGTTCAGACATGGATTACAGGGCACCCTTTGTTGGCAATGGGTATAGCTGGTGTTAGTTAGCAACTCTATTGCCCATACTCAATTCTTTGCAGTCCCATAGCCAGAGAAGAGCACTGGTGGTTGGTCACAAAACAGCAAGTGCCAGGGCTCAGCTCCAAGGCAAAGAGGAACATTAGTGTTTGTGGCTGCAGAAGAGTATGGGACTTTCTTGGGTAAAGACCAGAGAAACACAAAACTTCACTGAAGAAAAGAACTCCATAAAAAGCAGAATAAGCCAAATAGAAAAGGAGGTAATATTCCCCCCAAATTAGAATTGGGCAAGTGAAAGTTAATGACTCCATGAGACAACACATAATAAACAAAATCAAAAGAATGAAAAAAAATAGGAAATATATGAAATATTTAATTGGAAAAAACAATGGATATGGAAAATAGATTAAGGAGAGATAATTTAAGAATAATTGGACTACCTGAAAGCTATGATCAAAGAAAGAGCCTAGGTATTATATTTCAAGAAATCATTAAAGAAAACCACCAATATCTTAGATCCAGAGGGTAAAGTAGAAATTTAAAGAATCCACTAATCATTTCCTCAAAGAGATCCCAAAATGACAGCTCCCAGGAATATCATAGCCAAATTCCAAAGCTCCCAGGTAAAAGAGAAAATACTTCAAGCATCCAGAAAACCACAGTCAGGATCACACAAGATTTAGCAGCTTCCACCTTAAAGGAGCAGAGGACTTAAAATATGATATTTTGGAAGGCAAAGGAACTGCGATTAAAATCAAGAATAACCTACACAGTAAAACTGAGTATAATTCTTCTAGGAAAAAAGGTATTTAATGAAGGACTTTTAAACATTCCTGATGAAAAGATGAGATAAATAGACAATTTGACATTCTAACACAAGATTCAAGAGAAGCATAAAAAGATAAGCATAAAAGAGTAATTAAAATCGACTCAATAAAGTTAAACTTTGTATATTCTATATGGGAAGATGATACATGTAATGCCTAAGAACTTTATCATTATTAGAGCAGTTAAATGGAGTTCACATAAACAGAAGACATGGGTGTAAACTGATTATGTTGGAATGATCTCCAAAAAAAAAAAAACAAACATGAAGACATAGAAAAGAAGGATGCACTGGGGAAAAGGGGAATGGAGAAGTAGAATGGGGAAGTTTTTCTCACATAAAATATGTATGCAAGGAAGATTTTTTACAATGGAGAGGAAAATAGTGGGATGGCAGACAATGCTTGAACCTCACTCTCATCAGAATTGGTTCAAAGAAGGAAGAAAATGAATACACAATCAGTTGTGCCTAGAAATCTAACTTACCCAATAGGGAAATAGAAGGAAAGATGATAGTAGAAAGAAAAGGGATAGTAAAAGGCAGGGAGGCAGTGGTTAGAAGCAAAATAGACTTGTGATGGGACAGATCAAGAGAGGAGGAGGAGGAGGAGGAGGAGAAGAAGAAGAAGAAGAAAAAGAAGAAGAAGAAGAGGAAAGAGGAGGAGGAATAGGAGAAGGAGGAGGGAGAGGAGGGAGAGGAGGAAAAGAAGAAAATGGGATGGAGGGAAATGCACAGGTAATAATCATAACTGTGAATGGGAATGGAATGAGCTGGCCCATAAAATGGAAGTGAATAGCAGAATGGATTAAAAACCAGAATCTGACAATATGTTGTTTACAAGAGACACACTTGAAACAGAAAGAAATGTACAGAGTTAAAAATAAAAGGCTGAAGCAGAATCTGATATGCTTCAGCTAAAGTAAAACAAAAATCAGTGGTAGCAATACAATAATATACCTAATTAAAAGAGATAATAAGTAAAACTACATTTTGAGAAAAGGTACCATAAGCAAATAAATAATATAAAATATTTTATAGCAAGTTTATCTCCTAAAGACCTCATTTCTCAAATATATACTGAGTATAGAACTGAATCAAATTTATAAAAATAAGAGCAATTTTCCAGTTGATAAATGATCAAAAGATATAAATAGATAGTTTTCAGAAGAAATCAAAGCTACCTATAATCATATGAAAAAATTGTTTAAATCAACTATTGATTAGAGATTAATTAAATTAATTATTTAAATAATAAATAATTAATTAATTATTAAATTAAAATAACTCTGAAGTACCACCTCACATCTCTCAGAAATGAAAAGTGCTAGAGGGGATGAGGGAAGATAGGTACACTAATGAATTGTTGGTGGAGTAGTGAACTGGTCCAACCATCCTGAAGAACAATTAGAACTATAGCCAAAGGGCTATAAATATGAACATGTCCTTTAACCAAGAAATACCATTATTAGTTCTGTATCCCAGAGATCCAAAAAAAAAAAAAGAGAAAAAGCATCTATATGTCACAATAAGGTTTTAGTAATAGTAGATTTTTAAACAAGTCATGAACACAGACCGAAGAAGCTAAAAAAAGAATGTGGGATCAAACAAATATAAAGGCTTAGAGCAAACCATAAGTCAGAACTCTTTATATGACTCCTGAGTCAATATTTCTAGTCCCGATTTCTCTTCTCACCATCAGAACTATATCTCCAACTGCCTGATAGATACATACTGTTGTTCATCATTCATTTTAAAAGAGAACCAATGATATCACAGAGTGATGTCTTGACTTACATGTGAATTGGATTTAAATGAGGCAGAGTTGCACAAAGTGATCAACCTCACTCTCTCTTCCAGAGTTATCAAAGTCCTGTGGCAAGATGAAAGTCATGATGACAGGTGATGACCCAGGCAGAATACAGTGGATAACCCTGGCATTTTCAATGTCTGACCAAGCTCTAAGTGCTCCACAGCACCAGTGCCTGCTTCACCATGGCCATTGGAACAAATTGTTCCTACATACCTATTCAGCTGGTGGAAGTCTTCACATGCTTGGGGTAGACTTAACTCACTAATGGGCTTGAGGTCAATTGATTAACCTCAACCTGGTTTAACCCATCTGCCAAGATGGTTTTATTGGGGTGTGGTCAGTGGGCATGCTATGGATTCTTGGAAGCACAGGTGGGTTGGGTGACAGATGGACACAAAGGTGGATGAACACCCCTGAAAAGGACTCAGCAAGCCCTCACACCAAAGTGCTAGTCCTCACTGAACATCCTATACACCTCTGCCTGATAGATATCTATATCTAGAAGGATGACCATTACTTCATTCTCAGTATGCCTAAAAATGAATCTATAACTGTCCTTTCACCTCCAACCAGATCTCTCCCCAGACTTCTCTATTTCTACTATTGGAAGCAGTCACCCATCTTATAATCATTCTTGAATTTGCCTTCTCTATCACCAAAAATTACTAATTTCTAATGAATCATCAATTTGTACTGATTCTTCTTGCTTAATGTCTCTCACAAATATTGTATAAATGAAGAGTTAGAGGATCAGGGTTTGAATCCTTAGATTCTGATATTCATTACTTTGTGACTTGAGCAAGTCACCAATCTCAGCTGTAAAATAAGGGGGTTGGATGAGATAACCCATGAGGCCCTTCTAGCTCTAAATCTATGATCTTAATTCTATGACCTCCATTGAGAAATTCATTTAACTTCTCTGGGTCTCAATTTCTAAATCTATGAAATAAGGGAGTTGGACTAGGTGTTCTTAATCTTTTTGTGTGTCATGAGTCCCTTTGGCAGTTTGATAACATTTATTGATTTCTCAGAAAAACTGTATTTCAATGCATAAAATAAAATACATAGAATTACAAAGGAAACCAATTACATTGAAATATACTTACCTTTTTTTTACTTTTTTAAGTGTGTGGACCCCAGGTTTAGAATTCTAGAACCAGATGATCTCTAAAGACCCAGTTCTAAATCCTGTGATCTTATGTCCCTTCCTTTCCATTTCATACTGGCATAACTTCAAGACCCTTAAGAACTATAACTTGAAATATTCTCTTGACTCTACTTAAAGTCTCTAGTTTCTCCCCAATCCAATCCACTCTACACACTGCTACCATTTTGTAGATGAAAATGTAGATTTCAGTGAACCCAGATTCAAGAGATTTTCTGGTCACATGACCATAGGCAAGCCATTTAACTTCCCTGAGCCTGAGTTTACTCAGCTATAAAATGGGTGTAATATTACTTACACTAAATACCTATGAGATTGTTATGAGGAAAGCACTTTATGAACCATAAAATATTATATAAATTTGTTTTTGTTGTTTAGTCATTTCAGTCACATACAACTGTTTGTGACCCCATTTGGGGTTTTCTTGGCAAATATACTGGAGTACTTTGCCATTTCCTTCTTCAGCTCATTTTACAGAAGAGGAACTCAGGCAAACAAGGTTGAGTGACTTGCCCAGGATCACACGGCTAATAAGTGTCTGAGGCCAGATTTAAACTCAGGAAAATAAGTTTTTCTGATTCCAAGTCCAGCACCATATTCACTGTGCCACCTAGCTGACCAGTATAGCTCATATATAAATATGGGTTATCCTAAAATACAATTTTATACACATCTACCCTGATCTGAAATTTTCAATGCTATCCTATTGTTTATTGAATAAAGTCCAAACTCCTTATTTTGGAGATCTTCTACAATAGAGTTCCTATGTACTTCTCCAACCTCATCTGTTGTTACTCATCTACATACATCCTTCTGCCACTTTAATCTGGTCTATTTGTTACTCAAATATGCCATAGTTATGTATTGACACATTTGCTCAAACTGTCCCTTTTAATCTCTCCACTTGTTTAGGTCTTACTCTTCCTTTGAAATCCAATTAAAGGCTAGGAGTCTAGTCACTACACCAAGCACCCCTCATATTTACATATGTGCAAATATGTGTGTATATGTACACTGGCATATACATAATTCAGTGTATATATGTATATGTAACATATATGTATATATGTATATGTGTATGTATATATATATATACACACATATATATGGAGAAAGAGAGAGAGAGAGAGAGAGAGATTACATGTAAGTCATTAACAAAGCAATAAATGTGCCAAAGTCTTATAAATAAACCATACCCCAAAGTCCCCACAGGACTTATATTATAGTGATAGTAAGGAATAACTGACTAAAATGTAAAATGTTTGATTCTCAGCTTCTCTTACTATTCAGGATACAACATTTTAATCTTCAGTGATAATAAGGGGTGGGGGAAGGTGGAGAAAACAACTTCCTCTACTTTATCTAAAATATTGCTTAGCTGGAGTTGGAACTGGAGTATTCCACAGCTGCCAGTCAATGAAGATTCCTAAATAACTTTGCAAGTAGTTAAAGTTTTGCAGCTGGATAATTTGAAGAATGTTGTTCAGTAATGTTCAGTCGGGTCCAACTCTTTATGACCCCATTTGAGGTTTTCTTTCTCCAGATTATTTTGCAGGAAACTTTGGCAAAAAAAAAAAAAGGCTTGCCTAGGGTCACACTGCTAGAATGAATTTGAGGACAGATTTGAACTCAGGAAGATGAATGTTCCTGATTCCAGGCCTGACACTCTATGCACTGTGCCACCTAGCTGCCCTGTAATTTGAATAATATCAGGGCATAAATTCTGCCACACCTTCCTCTAGTTCTATCTCTCCTTTGCATTTCACATTCACACATATAATCTACATAAAACATTTTTTCCTAATTCTCTCTGTCTTCTCCATCACTAATATTTTTACTTACACTAATAAACCTCAAAAAAGTTTCTTTGTGATGTGGAGACCTCCATCCAGGTTTTGCATTTTGAAATCTCATTTGTGTTTAATGCTATCTTACCTTTGTTGTTATTTACCTGCAATGAATACATTGAGCTCTTATATTGCAGTCAGCTGAGGTAATTACCTGAGAACCTTAAAAGTAAACTTTGTCACTCTCTGGCTCCCAGTATTTGCCAGTAAAAGCTTCTCTGCTCATATACACCAGAATGTGTAACTTCAAGGCAGAGATGACTAGTTAAATAAATCCTTGTTTTACCATGGCCATGGAACTGATCCACGATACTGAGGTTGGGAAATTGTCCCTTTTCCTTGTCCATTCAAAATCTTCTGCTTTCCTGTTTTCTCTTGGTCTTCCAGTCACTGACTTAGGGTTTTCTACTCAGGCTATTTCCTGTATGTTACCTCTTGGCAGTAAAGGAGTCATTTTTCCCTTAGAATAATAGATCTCTTGATTACAGTCTTTTACCTGTGTGACACCTAGTAAAGTGTCATAATCACTGACCTAAGCCAGCTCCTGATCCTGTTCCACTCTTGGCCAGAGTCATCTTGGGGTCAACCAAGAATTAATGCTAAATTAATCTGTCTATAATACAGATAGCTAGGTGGAGTGATAGAGTGTTAGACTTGTAATCAGTAAGACCTGAGTTCAAATCCTATTTCACTTACTAACTCTGTGACCCAGTGTAAGTCACAGACTCTCTGGTCTACAGTTTCCTGACCTGTAAAATAGGGACACTGATGGAACCTAGATCACAGGGTTTTGTAAGGATCAATTGAGATCCTATGTGTAAAGTACTTTGCAAACATAAAAGTACTATGCATTATTATAATAATTATTTACAATATTAATGCATGGTTATTAGAGTAGACACATTGTTAGCCAATAGGAATGAAAATCTAGATGTTCTAGATTCTCATTGTATTTTCTAAGAGTTATCATATAAGCAATATATGAATTGTCAGTTGGTAAAAATTTAGAATACAACATGCTACAATATTCTAATGACTCCACATCAGTACCTGCTTAATGATAGGTATGCTGTAAGTGTTTCTGTCAAATTGAATAAAATTGAATTGATCTGTGATCTCATAATTGTGAATATTTCTTCCATTGGTACAGGTTGCAATCCATCCTTGGTAGTTCATCTTATGCAGCTTTTGTCCACATCTTCCCACATGTTTATCACAGAGTCCACCCAATATGCCATGGGCTTTTCTCGAGTTCTGACGTTTTGTAGATTTCATTAGACTACACAGGCTATCTCTTAGTAATAGGCTATTAGTTGACTTTCCTATAACTGTATAACCAGTTCATCTTTTTTCAGTCATACATTTCCTTGATGGCATCCTTTATACCAGAGGGGTCAAACTTATAGTTGACAGGCCACAAAATACAGTAAAATATAAGTAATGATAATTTATGGTTTTTAAAATCAATGTCCATTTCTATTTGATTTGACAATACTATTTTACACTACTTCTCTACAAATCCTTATTTGAAATATTTTGTAACCTGCTCGTGGTCACTATATATTTTCCTTTGTGTACTTTTCAACTTCAATTCAATCAAATGACCAAAAAGAATTTTATTAAGTGCCTCTGATGTGCCTGACACTGTGTTAAGTGCTAGGGATACAAAGACAAAAGTAAAACAGTCCTTGCCCTCCAGGAACTTACATTCCAATGGTGAGACAAAATTTTCACATATAAGTCTATACAGAATAAATAGATACAAGATACAGAATGAAATAGATACAAGACATAGTTTGTAAAGAAAGAACTGGAGGAAGCAGAAAAGTCTTTATGTAAAAAGTAGTGCTTGAGCTGAGCTTTATAAAGACAAAATAAAATGGAAAAAAAAACCTTCAAGATTTCAAGAGCCAGAGCAGAGGAACATTCAGGTCAAAGGGGCCAGTCAGGCCCCATTGTACATTTTGACCTCTGTTTAAAGACACAGGGATGGGAGATGAATAGTGAATATGTCACTATGTCTAGATTGTAGAGTAGAAGGAGAGAAGTAATGTGAAGGTGAAAAAAAATATAAGGGGGAAGCTTACAAAGAGCTAGACATGGGAGTTTATATTCAATTCAGTCCCTCAGAGACTGTAGTTTTCCATAACTCACAGACATACAACTTCATCAAAAGAATATTGGCATTAAAAGGATGGGCATTTGTTTCAGGGAAAAGCTGGGGATCATTAAAAGAAGTTTACCATGTCCCAAAGGCAGTCTATCCTGAACAGTTTAATCTCTCTTTAGTGACTCAGAAGCCTCCTTAGGAACATTGTCAGCAGTGCCTCAAGCTCATCATTATGAACATCAATTATCATCATACTGATTAAGTGCAAAAGGAGTAGTGAAAAGAAAGTGTTCCCTGATAGAAGGCCAGATAAGGGAGAGATTACTATAGTTATATGAACACATTCAAAGGAGAGCTCTTTAAGGCTCCTCACTGGACTTGCAGGAACAGAGAATGGACATGGAGATCCTGGTCTAGAGATTTAGGTTCTTTTTCTATCTCTAACTTGGCCACTGGCTTTTATAAATAAATTTGTTCTCTTTCAGTTTCCTTACAAGTCAGCAATGATATTATTAACCACTTGTGTTTCTCTGAATATGTCATAGGGATAACAGTTCGAGAGTTGCAAGGAATTCTAGAGTTTGAGTCCAATCTCCTTATTTAACAGAATAGGGAACTGAAGCCCCTAAAGATGAAATGCCTTCTTGTGGTCACACTAATAGTAAATGGCAGAGTCCAGAATCATTGCTTCCAAATTCAATACTCTTTCACTAAAAGATGTTGCCTTACTGGGATTAAACTGGAAATGCTCTGAAATGTTTGTAGACCTTCTATCATAAGTTGATATGCAAGAGTTATGATGATATAGTTAACTTTATTATATCTCTTAAGGAACATTGTATTAACATCATGAAATTGTCTCTATTTCCAATGACATCATAAGAAGGAAGTCATGAAATTGATTCTATTTTAATGGAAAAAAATGGCTGGTTACTGATGTAGGGAGTCATCAGTTTGCTGTATGGGCATTGTCAAGTCCCTACCATGTTAAAGCAAAGATGAAAATGCAAAATTTGAAAAAAAAATAATAAAAATAAAGATAGGGAATTCAATTAAAACAACCATAACCCAATGTTTTTCCCCATTGCCTGTATATCTTATTTCCCAGTTGCATGTAAAAACAATTTTTAACATTCATTTTTAAAACTTTGAGTTCCAAATTCTCTCCCTTCCTCCTTCCCCACCCACCCTCATTGAGAAGGCAAGCAATTCAATATAGGGTTACACATGTGTAGTCACACAAGACATTTCCATAATAGTCATGTTGTGAAAGATTAACTATATTTCCCTCCATCCTACCCTGCCTCCATTTACTCTATTCTCTCCTTTGACTCTATTCCTCCTCAAAAGTGTTTGCTTCTGATTACCCCCTTGCCAAGTCTGCCCCCCCTTCTATCACCCCCCCCCTTTTATCCCCTTCCCTCCTATTTTCCTGTATAGTGAGATAGATTTACAAACCCAATTGAGTATGTGTGTTATTCCCACCATAAGCCAAATCCAATGAGAATAAGATTCACTCATTCCCTCTCACCTCCCCCCGTTCCTCTCCACTGTAAAAGCTTTTTCTTGACTCTTTTATGTGAGATAATTTTTTCCTATTCTACCTCTCCCTTTCTCCTTCTCCTAGTACAATCCTCTCTAACCCCTTAATTTTACTTTTTAGATATCATTCCTTCATATTCATCTCACCCTGTGCTTTAGATATCTTGCAACTACCCTAATATTGCTAAAAGTATCATGAGTTACAAATATCATCTTTCCATGTAGGAACATAAACAGTAGAACTTTAATAAGTCCCTTGTTATTTACCTTTCCTGTTTACCTTTTCATGCTTCTCTTGACTCTTGTATTTGAAAGTCAAATTTTCTATTCAGCTCTTGTCTTTTCATCAAGAATGCTTGAAAGTCCTCTATTTCATTGAATGCCCATTTTTCCCTCCTGAAGGATTATACTCAGTTTTGTTGGGTAGATGCTTCTTGGTTTTAATCCTAGCTCCTTTTACCTCCAGAATATCATATTCCAAGGACTCTGATACCTTAATGTAGAACCTGCTAAATCTTGTGTTATTCTGATTGTGTTTCTACAATACTTGAATTGTTTCTTTCTGACTGCTTGCAATATTTTCTCCTTGACCTGGGAACTCTAGAATTTGGCTATAATATTCCTAGGAGTTTTCATTTTGGGATCTCTTTTGGGAGGTGATTGGTGGATTCTTTCAATTTCTATTTTACCATCTAGTTCTAGAATATCAGGGCAGTTTTCCTTGATAATTTCTTGAAAGATGATGTCTAGGCTCTTTTTGGTCATGGCTTTCAGGTAGTCCAATAATTTTTAAATTATCTCTCTTGGATCTATTTTCCAGGTCAGTTGTTTTTCCAATGAGATATTTCACATGGTCTTTTTTTTTCATTCTTTTGGCTTTGTTTTATAATTTCTTGATTTATCATGAAGTCATTAACTTCCATTTTCCCCATTCTAATTTTTAAGACATTATTTTCTTCAGTGAGCTTTTGGACCTCCTTTTCCATTTGGCGAAGTCTGCTTTTTAAGGCATTCTTCTCCTCATTGCCTTTTTGGGCCTCTTTTGACATGTGATCCAGTCTAAAAACGTGTTACTTTTTTCAGTATTTTTTTTTGGTCTCCTTTATCAAGCTGTTGACTCATTTTTCAAGATTTTCTTGTATCACTCTCATTTCTCTTCCCAGTTTTTCTTCTACTTCTCTTACTTGTTTTTCAAAATCCTTTTTGAGTTCTTCCATGATGTGAGACCAATTCATATTTTTCTTGGAGGCTTTGGATGTAGGAGCTTTGACTTTGTTGTCTTTTTCTGGTTGTATGTTTTTATTTTCTTTGTGACCAAAGTAAGATTCTATAGTCTGAGTTTTTCCCCCACTGTTTGCTCATATTCCCAGCCAATTATTTGACTTTTTAACTCTTTGTTAAGGTAGAGCTCTGCTTCCAGTGTGTAGGGTATACTGTCCCAAGCTTCAGGGGTTTTGTGGAGCTATTTTCAGGGATACTTCTATAGACCTATACATTTTCAGTTCTTCCAGGGTGGTATGATGAAAGAAGAAGTGTTTACTCCCTTCTTGGCCTGGGATCTAGGCTGTTAGTGACTACAAGCACTCTTTTCTTCCTTGGAACTGTGAGGAGGATTCCCTCACCACTGCTGCCACAATCTCCACCTCGCCAGTGTTTCTCTTTGCCCCAGGACCATACTTAGGACTGCGAGCCAAATCCAGGTACAGGCAAAGCAAGAGAATCCTGCCTCAGCACCAACAAAGAGATCCTTGCAATACCCTTCTGATCAGCTGCTTGATCCCCCCACCATCTGTGGGCTGAGAGCTCCAGAAACAGTAGCTGCCACTGCCCCAGGGCTGTGCCAGTGATGGGACAAGACTTCACTCCTCTCTCACCTACTTCTGAGAGACCTTTCCTACTGGCCTTCTAGCTTGTCTTTAGCATTTGTGGCTTGAGAAGTCAGGAAACTACCACAGGTGCCTGTGATTCAGTCCCCTGAGGCCTGCTCTGGGTTTGTTGGCCCAGTCCACATTGAACTGAGCTCCTTTCCCAGCCAGGCACAGCAGACCTTTCCCATCAACCATCCAGGTTGTCTTGGGCTGGAAATTTGTTTCACTTTGTCTTTTGTGGGTTCTACTGCTCTAGAATGTTTTTCAGAATAATTTTTACAGGTATTTGGAGGAGTTGGGGGAGAGCTCAAGCAAGTCACTGCTTTTACTCTGCCTTCTTGGTTCTGTCCCCCCCGCCCCAACCCAATATTTTAAAGGGATTTTTAGTGCTGAGAAATCAAATATAGATAGAGAGAATACCATTAATGTTAATTATTTTATATAAAAATGTCTAATGTGTAATGTGTATCTCAAAACTTTTTTGGGCTCTCTCATGTTGTCTCTCTACCCTTTCTCTCTCTGTATCTTCATTAGCTCCCATGGGTTTAGTTATTATTTCTATGAAAATGACTTGCAGATTTATATATCTAGCTGTAGTTTTTCACCTGAGTTCTTCTCCTTCATCACCAATCATCATCTGTTGTTTCCATTTATCTTCTAACCCCAGGCAGTGGGCTTCATTTAATGTAGGGATGGATTCTTTTTTAAATGTTGATTTGTGTCCCCTACCTTTGTCGAATGGACAAGTTTTCTTGGGGGAAATCTGCCCTTTATTAATGCTAATTTACTAAGAAAATGGTTTTCTTGTTCATGTTTTTTAATACTGATTTTAGGGATGAAAAGGTGGATGGTGATGGTAAAGGTCCTTTCATGTTTGACACAACCACAGTACAACTGCAGAGGGAAAAAAATAAAGTTATTTTTATTTCAGCTTCAGTGGAAGGCAAAGATCTGATATTGAAAATATTCCATGCAGGTACTTGCCTTACCCTGAGTAGAACTGTGTGTTATTCACTTCAATCTCACATTTAGTTTTCCCCTTGGATCATTTAGAAAAGTCAACTCCCTAAAAGACTGTAAGGCCTTGGCAATAGAGGGAAGGATGATGGACTCAGATTACATAATAAGTAAGAGAACAAATGATAGGGACTGGACCTGGGAAGTCCTTGGCATAAGACACTCCAAGTTAGGAAATTCCTTCTAATGATGCAGGTTAGCACCTTCTCTGCAATTTATTTTTGTTGTTGTTCAGTCATTTTTCAGTGATGTTCAACTCTTAGTAACCCTATTAGGGTTTTCTTGGCAAATATACTGGAGTGGTTTGCTATTTCCTTCTCCAGATCATTTTATAGAAGAGGAACTAAGGCAAACAGGGTTAAGTGACTTGCCCAAAGTCACAGCTAATGAATGTCTATAGCCAGATTTGAACTCAGGAAGATGAACCTTCCTGACTCCAGGCCTAGCACTCTATTGACTGTACCATCCAGATGCTTCCTTGCAACTTATAGTCTTAGAAAATTGTTTCAAAACCACTGAGAAGTTAAAGTTCCTTGCCCAGGGTTATGCAACCAGGATGTATCAGAGATGGGACTTTATTATTTTATTATTTATTAAAACTTAAGTCTAAAAAAATGCAATTTCACTTCTCAAGTGGTGAATGTCTGCACGAAGGAGAGGTGATGGCCTAGGAGTCAGAATACAGAATGGGTAGCAGTAGAAAGTGAGGGAAGATAATATCTCACACACTCAGCAGTAAGCCACAAGCAATGGGATTCTAAAACCTTAGTATCTACTTCCAGATATATTTTCTGTATTTTGAAGCAGAGAAGGTTTTTTAATTCTTCTGATTCTGGTTACATGTTTTCTGTTTTGGTTTCTGGCTATTATCTGCCTGGTGTGAACTTTGAATGGCTTCCTGTTCCATTGTGATCTTTCAAGTGATCTACACTCTTCAAGATGCCTCCCACTAAAATTGTAAGAAACAGAGGAGGAGATTGCGGTTTTGGCTGTGCCTGCTTCCTCTTCCCCCTTGTTTAGACTATGCTTTATATAATGTTTATATTTGTTATTTTTACTTCTCAGTATTTAGAAAAAAGGTCCAGGTCATTTATTAGGGAGCATATCAGAAACATGACCAAGTAACAAATGTCCTTGGCATTGCTTGCTCTGTCCTACACTTCAATCATCCTAATGGGCTGTCAAAGCTGTATAACATTAATATAACCTTTAATCTTTAGGATCAAGAAGGGGGATAGGATACATGTACTAAGATTTTTTTTTGTCAAATTCTATGTCAACCAGTATGGAAAAAGAAGTGAAATTTTTCTTGACCTAATGAACTATTAATTCCCTTAGTAAGGTGTTATTTGGGCATGTTACTATGGATTAAAACCTGGAAAGCCTGCATATCTATCTATCTATCTTTTTTGGGTGATTGCACTTAGTATATTTTGGAAAGATCTGTCTTATTGATTCATTTTTTCCATACATTTGTACTGGGCCTGAAAAGACAAATAACAACAACAAAAAATATAAGGTAATCTGGGAAAAGGATCAATCAGGATTCTACTCTCTATGATTTTGGCAGTCTGGGGAACTTCGAGGGTTTTTTAAAGAGTGTCACTCAGTGCTATGATTTATTTATATTTGATTTTTCAATTAGATCTTGAATAACCTATGTGTTTACTATTATTTGACCTAATAACTTCTCACCTGTTTGCTTCAAATAATGGTCTCATTAGGGGAATCTTGCTAAAAATCATTCTCATTAAAGTTTGAAGAAAAAAACTCAGTCTGTCCTTATGTAATAAATAATATTTTTTTCACTGTGTTCATCCAATGATCTTGTTTCACTAGATAGCTTCAGCCCTCCAACAGAAAATGTTTTCCTACTGACTGGTATCTTTAACAAGTTGTTTTTTGAGTTATGCTTAGGTATTCCCAATTTCTTGATTTATTTAATTTGCTGTCCCTTTGGGCTTTTCTGTAATCATCACTTGGGAAATCTTTGCCATTTTAAACCAGATTTGTTTGCTCTAAGATGGCCTCTTTTTTCATGTTCTGGTATATACAATGGAATTTGATGCACATGCCTGGGCTTTGTGATCAATTATACCTATTTTCCCAAGCTTCTGATCTGGTAATCTTCTTCTCAAATAATTTCAGGCCTTTTTGCAAGCCTCTTGTGAGTATTCACAAAGATAGGCAAATTACCTACACTACTTTAGAAATTCTTGGATATCTCTATATTTCCGAAGGCTGTTAATTGCTCAAAATAATCACTGACAATTTAAAACATTTCTAACATTTTGGGTAAATACATTGTTTCCCAAAATTCTTGGTGCAAATTTGAGTTATCAAACCTTTCTTTTGTTATTCAGTCTTGTCCAATTCTTCATAACCTCATTTGAGGTTTTCTTGGCAAAGATATTGGAGAGGTTTGCCATTTTCTTCTCCCTTGCATTTTACAGATGAGGAAACTGAAGCAAACAAGGCTAAGAGACTTGTCTAGGGTCACACAGCCAGTAGGTGTCTGAGGTTGGATTTGAACTTAAGTCTTCCTGACACCAGGCCCGACATTCTATCCACTGTGTCACTTAGCTGCCTCTTTCAAACCTTAAAGCTTCACTAACACTCTTGAGACACCTGGTAATTATATAAATAAATTAAACCCCATGGGGCATAAGAAGAAAGTGAAGGATGTACAAAACAAAGCACCTCACTAGGACTCAGGAAGACCTGGGTTAAAATTCCATCTCAGACATTTAACATATGTATGATCCTAAAGGAATTTATTTAAAATTTCTGTGTCTCACTTTCCTCTTCAGTCAAATGAGGATAATAATAGTACCATCAGATACATGTATGAATTAAATAAAATTATGTATATGAAACAATTTACAAATCTTAAAGCATTATATAAATGGAAGTTATCATCATCATCATAATTTTAAACAGTTGAGAAGAGTTGGAAGTCCTTAGAAGGCATGGGATTCTTACAGAAATAAATGTTTAAGACATAGAATTAAAGGAATAAAACAATATGTTAAAAGATATTGGCTATTTATTGTCTGTGTAAAACCAGGGGCTTTCATATATGTCCCCATAGTGATTGGGCAGAGTTTTAGATTAATTTTCTCTCTCTCTCTCTCTCTCTCTCTCTCTCTCTCTCTCT
>NW_020947228.1:18395-23906 GCF_900497805.2 Vombatus ursinus
CTCTCTCTCTCTCTCTCTCTCTCTCTCTCTCTCTCTCTTCCTCACTCACTCTATCACTTGCTCACTCTCACTATCGCTCACTCTCCCTCTCTCTCCATCTATCTATTTACACATACATGTGTGTGTATATGTATATATGCATGTGCATATATGTGTGTATGCACATTAACAGAAATATATAGCCTGGGTTTTATGATCAAAACCACTCATGGGACTTGTGTCCCTCCGTATGTGTCAATCTGTCAAAAGTGTTGGGATAGAAGAGCAGGTTAGAACTGGCTCTTGAGCCAGAAGTAATGGATTGAAATTCTGCCACTTTTGTTTTCTATCTGTGGGACCATGGTCAACTCACTGATCATTCCTGTGCCTTAGGTCCTTCTTAATTAAAATTAGGGCAATTTTCTGATGTCTCTGCCTGCCCTATAGCTCTGTTCCTGTGGTCCTATTCTAGTGGAAGTATTTTATTCATGCCTTGAAAAATGCCCTGATGGTATTAGAGCAGGAGGGTGAATGACTGTTGTACCTTGAGTTATTGAATCATAAAACACTACATCTTCTAACGACTCAACATACTTTTTTTTGTGAGACAATTGGGGTTAAATGACTTGCCCATGGTCACACAGCTAGTGAATATCGTGTGTCTGAGGTCAGATTTGAACTCAGGTCCTCCTGACTTTAGGGCTGGTACTCTATCCACTGAGCCATCCAGCTGCCCCACAACATACTTCTGAATAATAAATGCAGTCACAGTATAACAGATGATTCACCAATTGGCTTTCCTAGATACCATTACCACAGAACCTCCATTATCCTGTTCTACCTCAGAGAGCAAATAGATTTTTCTACTATATGTCTACTGAGAACCTTAGATCTAGTTTGGTCTTTACATTTCTCAAATACTTTCTATTTCCTTTTCTGTGACTCAGAAATCCCTACCTCCTAATCACATATTCAGAGGTGACATCTGCCAAAGTATAAACCTCAATTTCCTGTTTCTTTACTCCAACACTTTCATGAATAAATGAATGAAAAAACATTTGTTAAGGAATTACTCTGTACTAAGAACTTCCCTAAGTGTTGGGGATACAAATGTAAAACAGAAATGAACCCTGCCTTCAAGAATCTTGTGTTTGAATAAAGGAAGAAAACATACATGACATCAGCTTCCTGGCAAGAGAGTTTAGTCTGGGGAGTCATCAAAGTGGTGAGTTGATGAATAGGGCAGTCCATTATTTTACTCATTCCAGAAGTTATGGTACTACTGATTGTTTGGAGTAAGAGTGCTGGCAATCAGGGACCTGAAATCATATGACAATTGGCAAATTGTAAGATGGCCTGGATAGCTGGATAGATGGTTCATGAAGCTGAAGCATGAACTGATATCTACAAATTTATATTACATAGTCTCAACTGGGACCTCACTGTAGCAAGGGAATTTGTTATACCTACCTAATCAATTCACTGTCCCACTTACCACAACAGCTCTTCCAAATTTTTCACCTCTCCTCAAACCTCCTAATGCTGCTCCACCCCTTCACTCTCTCAGTTGAGTACTTTACTTCACATTTCACTGGAAAAGACCATTCATGATAGTTCATTCTTCTCCTCTGAACTCATCTCACGTTACTCAGAATTGCCTCCCCCAACTTTCATCCCAGACTATGCCTCCAATGTATTTTGGAGAGGGGAAGAGGATAGAACTGCATCTAGCTGGATGCTGGGCTCTTTCAATCAGATATACTTGTACCATACAGCCACATAGGTGTCCTGCCCAGTTCCTCCATCCCTCAATTTTCTGGCTGAACTCTGTTGTAGCACAGAGCATTGCCATACTGATGTCCATACAGGGCAAGCTCCTGCCTTTTTGTCTTCTGGCACTGGTAAGAGGAAAAGGATTCAAGATGAGTTCTGCTGCAAGCCTGTGTGTAGGCTTGTATAGCCCTGATGAAATGTTGTGGGAAGTGGAGGATAGGGTGCTGAGGGAGTATGTTAGGTGTTGAGTATTAGCCTTCTCCACTGTTAGTTCACTGGATTGCTACTTATCAGGGTTCTTAGTGTCCTGGATTGAGGAAGAAGATGAAATTGTTCGTCTATTCTGCATAATTACTATTTTTGAAAGGTTTAAGAAAAAAATTCTAGACCTCCATCTTATTGGCCACATCATTCAGAAGTGTGCAAAATTATTTTAATGACTACTACTTTACAATAAAGATTGAGATCTGATGTGATTAGAGAACATTCTTCCACAATTTTTTCACTGTTGGGAGAGAGTTCTGGAAAGATGGCAGAGTAGATCAGAAACATTTCAGCATGCCAGATTTCCTCCACAAAAAAGACAAAACATTGCCTCAGGGCAGCAAAAATAAACATGAGGTAAAGCAGTTGTCCTCCTAAGACAATTTGAGAAGACCCCAGGAAAGACCTGACTTCCAGGGGAAGAAGTTCAACAAACAACAAGCCCTGGGGGCAGATGAGTTGAGAGGCAGCCTCAGCCTTAAAAACTTTCATCTGGCAGACAGTGTGGAGGTCTGATGGCTGAATAGGAAAAGATTGAAGGACCTTCCATTGTCAAAGGATGCCAAGCATAGCTGTGCCAACCAGATGAATCTTGGATTGAGGCTATAGGCAGAAGGAACTAGCTAGCACACACCTTATGAGTGCAGTAGTTGGGAGCAGGGACCCTGCTGGCTGTGGCACTTAGAATAGAGCAGAGTCCTTGGTTTCAGTTCTGAGGCAGATAGGATAGCTGTACTTTGCAGCCAATGGAGGGACCACAGGGAGCAAGATCATTTTCAGGACAATGTAGCTGGGGCCCCTGGCCATGGCTTAGGAGTAGAGAGGAAAGCCCAAGGTTGGGCCCAAGACACCTCATAAAATAACAGTAAGAAGGATCTGAGGCTTGAGGCATCATTCCCTATATCTTGGTACTACAACTTTATTGCACTAATAACTGCCAAAAAACAAAATTTTTAAAATAAATAAAAATGAGTAAGTAAAAGAGAAAGAACTCAACCATAAATAGCTATTACGGGGGAAGAGAAGATCTGGGTTAATATTCAAAGGAAAATAATGGAGCTAAAAAAGTCACTCTTTTTCAATGAGAAATATCAAATGGTCCAAAGCACAAAAAGAGTTCCTGGAAGAATTTAAAAAGGACTTTAAAAATAAAATAAGAAAAATTGAGGAAAAACTAGGAAAAAAAATAAGAGTAATCCAAGAAAGTCGAGAAAATGAAGAAAAGAAAATCAACCAAATGGAAATAGAGAATCAAAATCTTTTTCTAGTGTTTCTATTTTTAAAATTTATTTATTAATTTATGTTATTTATTAATTTATTTTAATCAATTAATTTATTTTAAATAAATTTATTTATTTTATTTATTTTCAACATTCACTTCTACAAGATTTTGAGTTCCAAATTTTCTCCCCATCTATTCCCTCCCCCCACCTCAAGATGGCATGCATTCTGAATACCCCTTCCCCTAATCTGACCTCCCTTCTATCTCCCTCCCCCCTTTTCTTATCCACTTCCCCTTCCATTTTCCTATAGGGCAGGATAGATTTCTATATCCCATTGTCTGCATATCTTATTTCCCAGTTGCATGTGAAAACAGTTTTTATCATTTGTTTTTAAAACTTTGGCCTCCAAATTTTCCCCCTTCCTCCCTACCAACCCACCCTCATTAAAAGGACAAGCAACTCGATACAGGTTATACATGTGTAGTCATGCAAAAACACTTCCATAGTAGGCATGTTGTGAAAAACTAACTATATTTCCCTCCATCCTACCCCACCCCACATTTATTCTATTCTTTCTTTTGACCCTGTCCCTCCTCAGAAATGTTTGCTTCTGATTACCCCTTTCCCCAATCTGCCTTACCCTCTATCATCCCCTCCAACTTTCTTGTTTCCTTCCCCCCGCCATTTTCCTGTAGGGTAAGATAGATTTTCATACTCAATTGAGTATGTATGTTATTCCCTCCTCAAGCCAAATCCAATGCAAATAAGATTCACTCATTCCCTCTCACCTTTCCCCACTTCCCCTCCACTGTAAAAGTCTTTTCTTGTCTATTTTATGTGAGATAATTTACCCAATTCTAGCTCTCCCTTTCTCCTTCTTCCAGTATAATCTTCTCTCACCCCTTAATTTTATTCTCCCGATATCACCCCTTCATCTTCAACTCATCCTGTGCCTTCTGTTTGTCTATCTATCTATCTATCTATCTATCTATCTATCTATCTATCTATACATACATAAATACATACATACATACATACATACATATAACTTTTTCCCTTCCAATTACCCTAATACTGACAAAAGTCTCATGAGTTACAAATATCATATTTCCATGCAGGAAAGTAAACAGTTCAACCTTAATAAGTCCCTTATGACTTCTCTTTACTGTTTACCTCTTCATGCTTCTCTAGAGTTTTGTATTTGAAAGTCAAATTTTCTATTCAGCTCTGGTCTTTTCATCAAGAATGGTTGGAAGTTCTCTATTTCACTGAATATCCATTTTCCCCTGAAGGATTATACTTAGTTTTGCTGGGTAGGTGATTCTTGGCTGTAATCTTGTCTCCCTTGATCTCTGGAATGTTATATTCCAAGTCCTCTGGTCCCTTAATGTAGAAGCTGCTAAATCTTGTTTTATCTTGATTGTGTTTCCACAGTACTTGAATTGTTTCTTTCTGGCTGCTTGCAATATTTTTCTCCTTGACCTGGGAACTCTGGAAGTTGGCTACAATATTCCTAGGAGTTTTCCTTTGAAGATTTCTTTCAGAAGGTGTTTGGTGGACTCTTTCAATTTCTATTTTACCCTTTAGTTCTAGAATATCAGGGCAGTTTTCCTTGATAATTTCTTCAAAGATGATGTCTAGGCTTTCTTTGATCATGGCTTTCAGATAGTTCAACAATTTTTAAATTATCTCTCCTGGATCTATTTTCCAGGTCATTTGTTTTTCTAATGAGATATTTCACATTATTTTCTTTTCTTCATTTGTTTGTTCTTTTGGTTTTGTTTTGCAATGTCTTGATTTATCATAAAGCCACTAGCTTCCATTTGCTCCGCTTTAATTTTTAAGGAAGTATTTTCTTCAGTGAGCTTTTGGACTTCCTTGTCCATTTGGCCAATTCTGCTTTTTAAGGCATTCTTCTCCTCATTGGCCTTTTAGACATCTTTTGCCATTTGGGTTAGTCTTTTTTATTAATTTAATTCAATTTATCAACAATCACTTCCATAAGCCTTTGAGTTTTAAATTTTTCTCCCTCTCCCTCCCCAAGATGGTGTGCAATTTGATATAGGCTATACATATACATATTTGATATAGGCTATACATATACATATTCCTATTAAACATATATTTATGTTAGTGATGTTGTAAATAAGAATTAGAACCAATAGGAGGAACCTCCAGAAAGAGGAATCAAAACACAACAGAAGAAAAAAATAATAAATAGTATTCTTTGATCAACATTCAAACTCAATATCTCCTTCTCTGAATGTGGATA
>NW_020947229.1:0-9855 GCF_900497805.2 Vombatus ursinus
GTTCTACATCATTGCAAAAGGTGTCCCCAACTCGAGATCGCAGATCCTTTAGAAGACTGGATTAGTAATAAACCACTTGTTTTTCCTCTAGGTTTTAACTTGGAAAACTTACATTTTGTTTTTGCCAGATATGCATTCATGAACATATACACTACACTTTTCAAGGCCACTTATTTAAACTTATTTGTATTCCAACACGCAATTAGTTATGGGATATTAATATACTATTGAAGTATCTATACTATATGAACCAAAGCTCTATAACCCAGGAGGTGGCAATCTGTAAAACAAACATCTTTATTAAGTCTTTGCTAGAAAGTTAGAGGCAACTAAGTAGATCAGTGGATAGAGTGCCAGTCATAGAGTCAGGAAAACTCCTCTTCCTGAGTTAAAAATCTGTCCTCAGACACTTACAAACTATGTGACCCTGAGCAAGTCACTTAACCTTGTTTACTTCAGTTTCCTCATCTATATGGTGATCTAGAGAAGGAAAGGCAAACCACTCCAGTATCTTTGTCAAGAAAAACCCAAATGGGGTCATGAAGAATCAGATACAACTGAACAAAAACAACAAAAGGAACTTACAGATACAATCTATTTGTATTCAGCCACTTTTGAATGAAATAGATTCTGCTGAATTATAAGTTTATTAGATTCCAGATTTTAAAACAATTTTAGGTCATTCTGCATGATTCTATTTGATCAAAGAGGAATCATCCAAAAGCATATAAGGTTTTTCCTGTTTTAAAGAACTATAGAGGAAAGATTAAAATATTTCTCATCAACTATTGATCCATGCTTCCAAATCTATGTTATAAATAATACAAACTGAGAGAAATGTAAGCGCAAACAGTAAAAGGGAAAGCAAATGCAACACTGAGGTTTATTGGGTTTAATATTTAGAATTAGAAGTCATCTAATCTAAGCCCTTCATTTAAAAGATGGGGAGTCTGTGATCCAGAGAGGCTAAGTGTCTTTCCCAGTGCTATACAAATAGTAAATGACAGTCAGGATTTGAACCCAGGTCCATCCTCTGATTCCAGAGCCAGGGTTCTTTCCACTGTACCACACCAACTATTTCTCAGAGAAAGTAAGACAACTTTTGTCCCAAATACAGATTTTTAAACATAATCTCTAAGTATAACTGTCACAAGACCCAGTGTATCTAATAGTAAAGTTAGAGTAATGATAAATTTGGAGTAATCATAAGTTGGAGCCAGTATATAAAGTGTTCTAAATGCTAAAGAGAAGGTCATATTTGACCCTAGAAGTAGTAGAGGTTAGACTAGATGGCTTCTAAGGTCCCTTTCTCCTCTAGATCTATGAGAATATTGGGTCAAAGACCATGAAGTAAAATGATGTAGTCTTTTTTGTAATGATGGGTTTGAAGCAAATTCTAGAAGAAGAAAAGGTATTCCTATGGGTCAACATTTTTTTTTGTCATAATTGGGAAAGTTGAATGAGACAACTTGGCAAATTCAATTCAGTATGGGGCCTTTAAAATGTAACCTTTCTAGGTTATGAATCAACTTCCTGCATCACTAGATTAAGGTCACTTAATGACTTTAAATGAACAAGAATGAATGTGCTGTTTAAGAAAAAAAGAATCCCCTCTTCCTCACCGCATTGACCTTGTATAATGATCAGGATTTATTTTGACAATACATCATTACAAATTTATTAAGTACTCATTGTTTGCTAGGACCACGTACTGAGTCTACAAGACAAAAATGAAACAGCTCCTGTCCTTAAGAAAATTACATTTTATTGAGGGAGATATTGTGTACACGTATAAATGCTTAAAACATACACTAAATCAGTTCATAAATACTAAATAATTTTTGAGGGAGAAGATGCTAGTAGTGGGGAGATCAAGAAAGGCCTCTTGTAGATGATGGTGCTTCAGGTATGCTTTAAAGGAAACTGAGGTGGGGGGAGGTGGAAATATATTGTAGGCATAGATCTGTGCAAAGACAGACAAAAAGGAGAGGGACATGTGTTGCAACAGTTCAGAGTTGAAAATGTTGCTTTATAGCCCAAGCAAGTAGGTGTACCATACCTTGTTCATCAACTACTGACTGTTCTTCTACTGATTTATCTTCCCACATAGCAGCTCATGTTAGTAGCCTTTAAGTCACCAAATTTCAACAAAAGACAGGAGCAGAGGTACAGGTCACTTATGGCTGACATATAAATTCCAAGTAATGGCAAAGCAGAGCCTGGAATACCCTTCAGGAATTTTACAACTGTGTCTAATTTAATAGCCTACTGTGTCTGTTGCTCAACACCAAAATAACTCAAGGAGTCTTCATCTGCCAGGTTTTTTAAAAAAATTCTTAAAAAAGAAGACTCACTATGAGAATTTCAACCACTCTCACACATCTCTGTGGGGGAAAATAATTTAAAAGCTATTTTTTCAAGTGATGAACATTGATTAATTCACTACTGAAATGATCATTTGCATAATTTTAGAATATGTAATTAACCTCATGATTTGTATGAACACTTAGATCTTAAAGAATTTTAAAGGGTTTTTTCCTCTTAAATTGAGTTACTATTTATAACTATAATTAATGTAGGAAAACTGAACAAATACTAATCTGTATCATTCATATATTGTCTATGTACCATAATGTGTGTATATACACATACATATCTACATACGTATATGTGTGATATAGCATGTAGATGTATATATGCAGACATATGTGGTGTATACATACATGCATGTATGTGAAATTGTACGTGTATATATGTATACATCTATATCTACCTATCTATCTAGTATCTACCTACCTATTCTAACACTATACCTGACTACTTCTGAAGCTACTCTACATTTTTACTAGTAGTTCATTTCATTTGGCTATATGGAGAAATGAGGTGGGTGGAGTAAAAGTGACAAGGCCATTTTGCAGATGCACTTGGTTTCTATCCTCTTAAAAACAGGGTTCTGAAATGTCTAGCATAACAAGCTTACAATGGACAAACAAGGGAATAATGAGATACTTTCAAACAGGGAGAAGCAAAAGAGGGATGGGTAGGATGGTTGACAGATGGTAGCCTCAACCAAAGGCAGCAAGAGCATCAGCACTACTCTGGAAAGATTCTGAATGTTCAAGGACAGCAACAATTTTGGGAAGAGAGCAGCAAAACATTGACACTAAGTGCTCTCAAGTTTACTTTCTGGTAGTCAATGAGTAGTAGGGATGGCTCCTCAAATACCATATTTTCCTTTGAATGGACTCAATTAAAAAAAATCAATCTGTAAATATACAATAAGAACAAATATATTTGTGCCCTTTGACCTAGCATTCTCATGGATCTAGAGGTGAAAAGGAGCTTCAAGGACATGTAGCCCAACCTCTACTACCTCTAGGAACAAAAGGGAATTCTTTTGTATGTTACTCTCCTTCACATAATTCTACACTCTCTTCTAACTAATTTCCTTCAGTTCAAACTTAAGCACATGTTCTACACAATCCTCATCCTTCTAGTGGCATTCACTTCAAAAAATAGCCTAAATTTACTTTATACACATTTTATACACACTTTTAAATGTATGTGTTGTCTCCTAATAAAACATAAGCTCCTTAAGGAGATTATTTTTGTCTTTTGGTATACCTGGGACCTAGCACAGTGTCTGACACTAAGTAAGAGCCTAATAAATGTCTATTGATTGAATGATTGATCAATTTTACTGTTTATTTCATATCCATAAAGCTTCTACAGGTATGCAATTGAGAAAAATGGATAGCTATACCTGTTTTCCACAAGTTTATCAACCAATCAACACACATTTATTAGGGGCTTATTATATGCCAGGCACTGTGATAAGTGTTAGGGATCCAAAGAAAAAGCAAAAAAAAGTACTGAGTTTCTTTGTTTCTAGTTATTTTTGTCCATTTGATGGGTGTAAATTGCAGATTCTCAATATGTGTGTATTGCATTAAGCCTAAATTTTAGGCTTTCCACTTATTCTTCCCCAAATGACCTCAGAAAAGTACTAAAATCAAGTAAATTTACATTTACAGTTAGTAAAATACTCCAAACTCCATTTACCAAAAAGTACGTACGTTTAGTAAAGTACAAAAATCATAGCTGAATAGAATGAGTTGCCAGGTCTTATGTGGTTTGTCCTTGACCTTATGGCCTTACATAGAACTAGAAAATAATTTTTAGGCAAAGATTTTCTACCTTTTCCCCCCATATGGGGAGTGATCTGGCAGTCCTGGCTAGTATCTTTTGACAAAATATCTGTACTGTTCTTGAACATTTCTTCTACCTCCTAAGAAAATAAATGATTAAACTGAACATAATCTATGATCCAGTGACATGGACTGCTGTTCCTTACATAAAAAACATTTGGAAAATTAGGATGAGACTTCTGCTTCCAGGAGCCAAAATGGCAGAGTAAAAAGGTAGTTGCTCTCACCCTCCCCTCTCAACCTCTGAAAGCCCAGAAAATATCACCCCAGAAAAAACCCTGGAACAGCTGACAATGAGACAGCATACCAAAACTTATGGGATGCAGCAAAAGCAGTTCTTAGGGGAAGTTTTATATCTCGAAATACTTACATAAATAAAATAGAAAAAGAGGAGATCAATGAATTGGGCATACAACTAAAAAAAACTAGGAAGAGTCAAAACAGAGAAAGAAAATTATAGACCAATTTCTCTGATGAATATAGATGCAAAATTTTTAAACAAAATATTAACAAATAGATTACAGCAACTTATCACAAGAATAATACACTATGACCAGGTAGAATTTATACCAGGGATGCAGGTCTGGTTCAATATTAGGAAAACTATCAGCATAATTGAACATATCAACACCAAAACTAACAGAAACCATATGATCATCTCAATAGGTGCAGAAAATCTTTTGACAAAATACAACACCCATTCCTATTAAAAACACTAGAGGGCATGGGTATAAATGGAGTCATCCTTAAAATAATAAATGGCATCTATCTAAAACCTTCAACAAGCATAATATGTAATGGGGACAAGATAGAAGCATTTCCAATAAGATCGGGGGTGAAACAGGGATGTCCATTATCACCACTGTTGTTCAATATCGTACTGGAAACATTAGCTTTAGCAATAAAAGAAGAAAAATAAATTGAAGGTATTAGAATAGGCAAAGAAGAAACAAAGCTATCACTCTTTGCAGATGACATGATGATATACTTAGAGAATCCTAGAGAATCAAGTAAAAAAGTACTTGAAATAATAAACAACTTCAGCAAAGTTGCAGGTTATAAAATAAACCCACATAAATCATCAGCATTTCTATATATCACCAACAAAGCCCAACAGCAAGAGATAGAAAGAGAAATTCCATTTAAAGTTACTGTAGACATTAAAAAAATATTTAGGAGTCTACCTCCCAAAACAAACCAAATTACAAAACACTTTTCACACAAATAAAGTCAGATCTAAATAATTGAAAAAACATCAGTTGCTCATGGGTAGGCCAAGCCAATTTACTTATTCAGTGCCGTATCAATCAAAATACCAAAATTATTTTGTAGAGTTAGAAAAAAAATAACAAGATTCACTTGGAAGAACAAAAGGTCCAGAATATCAAGGGAACTAATCAAAAGAAATGCAGGGGAAGGTGACCTAGCCATTCCAGATCTTAAATTGTATTATAAAGCAGCAATCATCAAAACTGCTTGGTACTGGCTAAGAAATAGAGTGGTGGATCAGTGGGATAGGCTAAATATGCAAGACACATTAGTCAATGACTACAGTAAGCTATTATTTGAGAAACCCAGAGATGCCAGCTTCTGGGATAAGAACCCACTCTTTGAAAAAAAATGCTGGGAAAACTGGAAAAGAGTATGGCAGAAACTAGGCATAGACAAAAATCTCACATCATATACCAAAATAAAGTCAAAATGTGTTCATGATTTAGGTATAAAGGCTGATACTATAAGCAAACTGGGAGAGCAAGGAATAGTTTACCTATCAGATCTATGGAGAACAGAAGAATTCATGACCAAACAGGAGATAGAGAACATTAAGAAAAGCAAAATGGATAACTTTGAGTACATCAAATTGAAAAGTTTTTGCACAAAGTCAATGCAACTAAGATTAGAAGGAAGGTAGAAAATTGGGAAAGAATTTTTACAACCAGTCTCTGATAAGGGCCTCATTTCTAAAATATATAGAGAATTAAGTCAAATTTATAAGAATACAAGTCATTCCCCAATTGATAAATGGTCAAAGGATATGAACAGACAGTTCTCAGATGAAGAAATTAAAGCCATCTATAGTCATATGAAAAAATGCTCTAAATCACTATTGATTAGAGAAATGCAAATCAAAACAATTCTGAGGTACTACATCACACCTATCAGATTGGCCAACATGACAAAACAGGAATATGATAAATTTTGGAAAAGATGTGGGAAAATTGGAATGCTAATGCATTGTTGGTGGACTTGTGAAATGATCCAACCATTTTGGAGAGCAATTTGGAACTATGCCCAAAGGGCTATAAAAATGTGCATACCCTTTGACCCAGCAATAGCATTTCTAGGGCTGTATCCCAAAGAGATCATACAAATGGGAAAAGGACCACATATACAAAAATATTCATAGCAGCTCTTTTTTGTGGTGGCAAAGAATTGGAAATTGAGAGAATGCCCATCAATTGGGGAATGGCTGAGCAAATTGTGGCATACGAATGTAATGGAATACTATTGTGCTATAAGAAATGATGAACAGGCTGACTTCAGAAAAACCTGGAAAGACTTGTATGGTCTGATGTGGAGTGAAGTGAGCAGAACCAAGAGAATGTTGTATACAATGACAGCCACATTGTACAATGACTAATATTGATAAACTTAACCCTTCTTAGCAACACAAGAATCTAAGACATCTCCAGAGGCCTCGTGATGGAAAATGCTATCCACATCCAAAGAAAGAACTATGGAAGTTGAATTGCTTTTTTTTTCTCTTATGTTGAGTTTTGTTTCTTCTTTCTGATGGTTCCTCCTATTTGTTTTATTTTTTACTTACAACATCACTAATGTGAAAATATATTTAATGGAAATGTAAATGTATAGCCTATATCAGATTGTGCACTGTCTTGAGGAGGGTGGTGGGGAGGAAGGAGGAGAAAAATTTTAAACTCAAAAGCATATGGAAATGATTATTGATAAATGAAAATAAATTAATATAAAAATATTTTTTTTTAAAAAAAAGGAAAATTGGGAGATAGCTCCCAATTCCTAGAATTTTCCCTGGTTACCCTCCATGATTGAAATTTTATGCTTACTCATCTCTATCTCCTGGTTTCTCTATCTTCCTTCAAGTCTCAGCTAAAAAAAGCACTTTCTTCAAGCAGCCTTTGCCAGTCCTCCTTCATATTAGTGCCTTCTCTATGATAGTACCTCCCATTTATACTCTGCGTGTCTTCTTTTTGCATAGGTTTTTGCATGTTGCCTCTCCCTGATAGATTATGAGCTCTTTGAGAGTAAGGACTATTTTATCCTTTCTTTGTATCTCAATGCTTATGACAATGCCTGATACATAGAAGGCATTTAATAAATGCTTTTTTGACCTGGTTTGACTTGTTGAATATTTTGGACTTTAGCATTAAACAAATAACAAATACTGCCTGCCCAAAAGTGTTTCATTGAACATTGGGATGCTATAAAATAAAGAAAATATCATCAGAAGGTGAATATGGGGGGCAGAGCCAAGATGGCAGAGTAAAAGCAGTTATTTCCTTGAGCTCTCCCCCAAACTCCTCCAATTACCTGTAAAAAAAATGGCTCTAAACAAATTCTAGAGCCGAAGAACCCACAAAAAGACAGAGTGAAACAAATTTCCAGCCCAAGAGAACCTGGATGGTTGATCAGAAAGTTCTATTACGCCAGGCTGGGAGAGGAGGGCAGTTCAGCATGGGCCATGCATGCTGCACAGACGAAGACCTGGCCTCAGTGAACCTGGAACAGTCCTCAGGGTATTGAATCAAGAGGAACTGTGGCAGTTTCCAGACTTCTCAACCCACAAACACCAAAGACAACTGAGAAGGTCAGTAGGAAAAGTCTGTCTAACCACAGTGAGAGAGAGGGTCTTTCTCATCCCAGTTCTGGTGCAGCTCTAGGGTAGTGGGTGCTTCTGGAGCTCTGGGCCCACAGACTGAGGGGGAGTCAAGTGGCTGATCAGAGGGGGATTGCAGTGATATCTTTGCTGGTTCCAAGGCAGGATTCATTTGCTAGGATCTGGGTTGCAGCTCTGGGTGGCAGTCTAGGGGTGAGGAGAAGCATTGGTGTGGTGGAGCTTGTGGTGGCAGTGGAGAGGGAATCCTCTTCACAGTTCCAAGGCAGAAAAGAGTGCTCTTGTTCACTCATAGACCAGAGCCCAGGCCAAGAAACAAGTAACACCTCACCCTTGACCATACCACCTTGAACGAACTGAAAATTTACAGGTCCCTATAAGTATCTCTGAAAACAGCTGTACAAAACCCCCAAAGCTTGGGCCAGTACATTCTCCACACTGGAAGCAGACTTCTACCTTAACAAAGAGTTTAAAACTCAAGTAATTGGTTGGGATCATGACCAAGCCTCACAAAAAATGTCAGATCATAAAATCTTAATTCGGTGACAAAGAAAATCAAAACATACAACCTGAAGAAGACAACAAAATCAAAGTTTCAACATCCAAAGCCTCCAAGAAAAATAGGAATCAGTCCTAGGCCATGGAAGAGCTCAAAAAGGATTTTGAGAATCAAGCAAGAGAAAGAAAGGGAAAACTGGGAAGAGAAATGAGTGATGCAAGAAAATCATGAAAAACAAGTCAACAGCTTGCTAAAAGAGACCCCCCCCAAAAATACTGAAGAAAATAACACCTTAAAAAATAGCCCAACCCAAATGGCAAAAGGCGTCCAAAAAGCCAATGAGAAGAAGAATGTCCTAAAAAGAAGAATTGGCCAAATGGAAAAGGAAGTCCAAAAGTTCACTGAAGAAAATATTTCCTTAAAAATTGGATTGGATTAAATGGATACTAGTGACTATGAGATATCAAGACATTGTAAAACAAAACCAAAAGGATGAAAAAAAAAGACAAATATGAACTATCTCATTGGAAAAAAAACTCACCTGGAAAAGAGATCCAGGAGAGAAAATTTAAAAATTATTCAACTACCTGAAGGCCATGATCAAAAAAGACCCTATACATCATCTTTCAAGAAATTATCAAGGAAAACTGTCCTGATATCCTAGAACCAGAGGGTAAAATAGAAATTGAAAGAATCCATCAATCATCTCCTGAAAGAGATCTTCAAAGGAAACCTCAGAGGAATATTATAGCCAAATTCCAGAGTTCCTAGGTCAAGAAGAAAATATTGCAAACAGTCAGAAAGAAACAATTCAAGTATTGTGGAAATGCAATCAGGATAACACAAGATTTAGCGGCTTCTACATTAAGGGACCTGAGGGCTTGGAATATGATATTCTGGAGGTCAAAGGAGAAAGGATTACAACCAAGAATCACCTATCCAGCAAAACTGAGTATAATCCTTCAGAGAGAAAAATGGACATTCAGTGAAATAGAGGACTTTCAAGCACTCTTGATGAAAAGACCAGAACTGAATAGAAAATTTGACTTTCAAATACAAGACTCAAGAGAAGCATGAACAGGTAAACAGGAAAGAGAAATCATAAGAGACTTATTAAGGTTGAACTGTTTATATTCCTACATGGAAAGATGATATTTGTTACTCATGAGACCTTTGTCAATATTAGGGTAGTTGGAAGGAAAAATATATGTATAGATTAGATAGATAGATAGATAGATAGATAGATAGATAGATAGATAGATAGATAGATAGAT
>NW_020947230.1:0-4957 GCF_900497805.2 Vombatus ursinus
GATAGATAGATAGATAGATAGATAGATAGATAGATAGATAGATAGATGGCACCAGATGAGTTGAAGATGAAGGTTAGTATATGGAGAATAAAATTAAGTGGTGAGAGAGGATTATACTGGGAGAAAGAGAAAGGGAGAGGTAAAGTGGGGTAAATTGTCTCACATGAACAGACAAGAAAAAGTTTGTACAGTGGAGGGGAAGTGGGGGAAAGTGAGAGGGAATGAGTGAGTCTTATTCTCATTGGATTTGGCTTAAAGAAGGAATAACATACACACTCAATTGAGTATAGAAATCTATCTTACCCTACAGGAAAATAGAGGGAAGGGGATAAGTGAGTGGGGGAGATGATAGAAGGGAGAGCAGATTTGGGGATGGGGTAATCAGAAGCAAACACTTCTGAAAAGGGACAGGGTTAAAAGAGAGAATAGAATAAATGGGGGGTGGGATAGGATGAAGGGAAGTATAGTTAGCTTTTTACAACATGGCTATTATGGAAGTGTTTTGTATGGCTACACATATATAACCTATATTGAGTTGCTTGCCTCTTCAATGAGGGCAGGTGGAGAGGGAGGAAGGGAGAAAATTTGGAACCCAAAGTTTTAAAAAACAAATGTTAAAAATTGTTTTCACATGCAACTGGGAAATAAGATATATAGGCAATGGGGTATAGAAATCTATCCTGCCCTACAGGAAAATAGAAGGGGAAGGAGATAAGAGAAGGGGAGGGGTGATAGAAGGGAGGGCAGATTAGTGGAAGAGATATTCAGAATGCACACAATTTTGGAGTGGGGCGAGGGGCAAGATGGGGAGAAAATTTGGAACTCAAAATCTTGTGGAAGTGAATGGTGAAAACTAAAAATAAATAAATTAATAATTAAAAAAACCAGAAGGTGAATATGTTATTGTGGGACTGGAGGTTTTTTAAATAAAAATACATGTAGGAAAGTGCTAGATTTTCATAGAATCATGGAAATGGAAGGATATTTTAGATGCTATGTAGTCCAACCCCCACCCTCATCCCATTTTACAGATGAGGAAATTAAGACCCATAAACGTTCATTGTCTTGTCTGAGGTCATACAAGCAGCAAACTCAAGATTCAAATTCAGGTATTCAGTCTCTGCACCACTTCATTTATCACCCTCCAGAATGATGGATGTCCAAATTCCATTGATTTAAGAAACCAGTGTTGTGTTTCATTTTATTTTAAAGAATAAAATAATGTCATGGCTAGTGCTGATACTGTTGAGGGAAAGAGGTAAACGAATGATCCTACACATACAAAACTTCATGACAGATGGGTTTTTTTGGTTGCAAAGTATTATTGGAATATTACTTTTGAAATAAATCATAGTCATTTAAATACAAGTATAAAACTGAGTTAAATGTGGCCTATGAAAACTTGAGAAAGAAAAAAGAAAACTAGAGCCCTTCACCTGTAATACCTCTTTTTCTTTTCTACAAGGTATATGGAAAAAGTATTTTTATTTGGTGTTTGATAAATTCAAAATTTTTTAAAAGAAAAACAATAAACCCTGAAAAAAACAACACTATAGAAATAGGAAATTGAAAATATATCTTGGAATCAGAAGACTGAGATGAAAAATCCTGCTTCTCACAATTACTAGCTGCATAACCAGGGGTCAGGAAACTTCACGTATTTAAATATCAGTTTCCACATCTTTATACAGAAATATTAAGATCTGTGTTAGCTAACTGTGTTAGCTTACAGTGCTATAAGCCATGAATTTTTACAATCTACTGATAATGTTGCATGGAAATATACATACTTAAAAATAAAAATAAAGTGATAAATTTAAAACTGAAAAAGACCTTATGTGGTATCTGGCCCACCTAAGGGCAATTAGGTGAGTGGATAAAGTGCTGGGCCAGGAATCAGGAAGACCTGAGTTCAAATCCAGCCACACATACTAGCTGTGTAACCTGGAGAAAGTTATTTAATTTGTGTTTGGCTCAGTTTCTTCCTCTGGCAGATGGGGATAATAGCACCTCTCTCCAAGGGTAAGTAGGAAGATCAAATGACATCATAATTATAAAGCATTTAGCACAGTGCCTGACATAAAATTTGCACTATAAAAAAATGTTTGTTTTAGCTATTGTTTTACAGATAAAGAAACAAAAGGCCAGAGATATAAAACATTTCACACAAGGTCATACAGCTGGTGTCAGAGGAAAGATATGAATGTATGTTCTCTAATCCTACATGCAGAATTTTTTTCTCTTCCTGTTGTCTTTTACCTAGGCCTTATTTTCTTAAGAATTTCATTTTCCTGAATCCAACTATTTTGGAGAGCAATTTCAAACTATTCCCAAAGGACTATAAAAATGTGCATACCCTTTGACCCAGCAATAGCACTTCTAGGAATGTATCCCAAAGAGATCATACAAATGGGAAAAGGACCCATATGTACAAAAATATTGATAGCAGCTCTTTCTGTGGTGGCAAAAAATTAGAAATCAAAGGGATGCCCATCGATTGGAGAAGGGCTGAACAAGTTGCGGTATATGAATGTAATGGAATACTATTATTCCATAAGAGATGGTGATTAGGCAGACTTCAGAAAAATCTGGAAAGACTTGTACAAACTGAAACTGAGTAGAGTGAGCAGAACCGGGAAAAGGTTGTACACAGTAACAGCCATATTGTGCGTTGACCAACTTTGACAGACTTAGCTCCTCTCATCAATGCAAGGATCTAAGATACCCCCAAAAGTCTCATGATGGAAAATGATATCCACATCCAGAGAAAGAATTGTGGAGTTTGAATGCATATCAAAGCATACTATTTGCTCTTTTTTTTCCTTCTGTTTTGTTTCTTCTTTCTTGTTTTTTCTCCTATTGGTTCTAATTCTTCTTTGCAACATGACTAATGTGAAAATATGTTTAATAGGAATGTATATGTAAAGCCTATATCAGATTGTATAACCTTCTTAGGGAGGGGGGAGGGGAAAGAGGGGGAGAAAATTTAAAACTTAAAAACTTATGGAAGTGATTGTTGAAAACTAAACATAAATTAATTTTTTAAAGAGGCACAAAAAAAATTTCATTTTCCCCTTCATGTACATTTTTGTTTTGAGTTTCCTTGCGAAGTACAACTTAGCATAGACAAGATCCCTAACTGACTTCAACATTCCCTATATTCTTTCCCCACACCTTTCTTCACCTCATTTTTCCCTTCCTTTGGTTTATGGAAGTTTTGTGTTTACATCAAGATAAAAATAAAAGGAAGATCAGCCAGCATTCTACTGTTATTTCCAAAACTTCAAGTTGGGAAAGAAATTTTCCATAAACTCTTACAGACCTTAGCCACAAGTCAATATCAGCCCACATTTTATGATCTGTACTATTTGGTTCTCAGCACACCAATTTAATTGCACCTGACAAAGAGACCTATTAACCTATTCTTATTCATAGTGTTACAACCATTAACATGAATAATGGTAAGACTGTACCTACTCTGTTCTCATGCCGTTATTATTACCCATGTGGAAAGGAAAAGGGATTTCAAAAAGAACACATATTGATGGAAACAAATGGAATTCAACTTTTGCTACAATAGTATGAGAAGCATGCCTTTTATTTCTAAATTTCATGCCTTGGCTTTCAAAAAGAAAGTCTACCCCAAAAGAAAATAGTTCAGAGAGACAAATTGGGGAGAATTAGAGATACAGAAATGCTAATAGGAAAATCATCTCTTCACATTCATAGCTGAGCTATCAATTTATTTGTGACTTGTTGGGGAAAAGGGTCCTAAGAGCCTGCTCTCAGCCACCAAGTGCCCATGACTTTCTCCAGGATATGCTTTAGTGAAACATTTATGGGGAAACACTGCATCATATTTGTGGAGCAAAAAATGAAGCTCATTCCACATGAATATGATTTATTCTAATCTATTAATCTAATAGTTTAAAAGAATAAAATGTGTTACATAATCAATAATAAGGAGAATGAAAAAAATTAGTCATTCACACAGCATGATGAAATAAAAAGAGAATGAGATTAGAGTTGGAGGACCTAGGTTCAACTCCTTCCTCTGGTACATATTACATATATGACTTTAGGCATGGCACTTAACCTCCTTAGGGGGGAAAGACACACACACACACACACACACACACACACACACACATGTCCACAAAACCTTCCTGATGATTAGATCTCTCCAAAAATTGGAAAGGGCTGCCACAAGAAGTGGTGAGCCCCCTACTCATTGGAAATATCCAAGCAGAGAATAGATAATCCAATGTCAAGTGTGTTATACTAGTGGTACTTTCAGGTTTATGTTGGACTAGATTGCCAATACTGTTCCTTACAACTTTAAGTTGGAATTTCTGTGATCTTAGAAACCTTTCTTGGTTTCATTTTCTTTATTTGTAATAATAATAGGCTACCCTATATGGCTTCTAGGGTCCCTTTGCATCTTTAAATCAATGATCCTATGATCCTAAGCTTCAGGTTTTTCAAATGCTCCCTCAAAATATGTCCTCTTCTTTGGTGCCTCTACACTTACAAATGGGCTCATATTAAAGGCATGGTTAGCATACTAGTAAAACATGCCTGTGACTAACCTGAATCTGAGAGGATCACTTATGCTTTTTCAGAGGTTACTTTAAATATTTCTATACTAGAGGCAGATGGGTGGCAAGATAGTAATACTTGAGTTCAAATCTGGCCTCAGACACTTAGTAGCTGGGTGGCCCTGAACAAATCACTTGACCACTATTTGCCTCAACTGTAAATGGAATTTTGTAATAGTATTTAACTCCCAAGGTTGTTGTGAGAATTAAATGACATAGTTTTTTAATGTATTTAGCACAGTGCCTAGCATATAGTAAATACTTAATATCTGCTTATGTTTCTTTCCTCCCTCCCTCTATCCTTCCCTTCTTTTCCTTCCTTCCTTCCTTCCTTCCTTCCTTCCTTCCTTCCTTCCTTC
>NW_020947231.1:0-9855 GCF_900497805.2 Vombatus ursinus
GTTCTACATCATTGCAAAAGGTGTCCCCAACTCGAGATCGCAGATCCATTAGAAGACTGGATTAGTAATAAACCACTTGTTTTTCCTCTAGGTTTTAACTTGGAAAACTTACATTTTGTTTTTGCCAGATATGCATTCATGAACATATACACTACACTTTTCAAGGCCACTTATTTAAACTTATTTGTATTCCAACACGCAATTAGTTATGGGATATTAATATACTATTGAAGTATCTATACTATATGAACCAAAGCTCTATAACCCAGGAGGTGGCAATCTGTAAAACAAACATCTTTATTAAGTCTTTGCTAGAAAGTTAGAGGCAACTAAGTAGATCAGTGGATAGAGTGCCAGTCATAGAGTCAGGAAAACTCCTCTTCCTGAGTTAAAAATCTGTCCTCAGACACTTACAAACTATGTGACCCTGAGCAAGTCACTTAACCTTGTTTACTTCAGTTTCCTCATCTATATGGTGATCTAGAGAAGGAAAGGCAAACCACTCCAGTATCTTTGTCAAGAAAAACCCAAATGGGGTCATGAAGAATCAGATACAACTGAACAAAAACAACAAAAGGAACTTACAGATACAATCTATTTGTATTCAGCCACTTTTGAATGAAATAGATTCTGCTGAATTATAAGTTTATTAGATTCCAGATTTTAAAACAATTTTAGGTCATTCTGCATGATTCTATTTGATCAAAGAGGAATCATCCAAAAGCATATAAGGTTTTTCCTGTTTTAAAGAACTATAGAGGAAAGATTAAAATATTTCTCATCAACTATTGATCCATGCTTCCAAATCTATGTTATAAATAATACAAACTGAGAGAAATGTAAGCGCAAACAGTAAAAGGGAAAGCAAATGCAACACTGAGGTTTATTGGGTTTAATATTTAGAATTAGAAGTCATCTAATCTAAGCCCTTCATTTAAAAGATGGGGAGTCTGTGATCCAGAGAGGCTAAGTGTCTTTCCCAGTGCTATACAAATAGTAAATGACAGTCAGGATTTGAACCCAGGTCCATCCTCTGATTCCAGAGCCAGGGTTCTTTCCACTGTACCACACCAACTATTTCTCAGAGAAAGTAAGACAACTTTTGTCCCAAATACAGATTTTTAAACATAATCTCTAAGTATAACTGTCACAAGACCCAGTGTATCTAATAGTAAAGTTAGAGTAATGATAAATTTGGAGTAATCATAAGTTGGAGCCAGTATATAAAGTGTTCTAAATGCTAAAGAGAAGGTCATATTTGACCCTAGAAGTAGTAGAGGTTAGACTAGATGGCTTCTAAGGTCCCTTTCTCCTCTAGATCTATGAGAATATTGGGTCAAAGACCATGAAGTAAAATGATGTAGTCTTTTTTGTAATGATGGGTTTGAAGCAAATTCTAGAAGAAGAAAAGGTATTCCTATGGGTCAACATTTTTTTTTGTCATAATTGGGAAAGTTGAATGAGACAACTTGGCAAATTCAATTCAGTATGGGGCCTTTAAAATGTAACCTTTCTAGGTTATGAATCAACTTCCTGCATCACTAGATTAAGGTCACTTAATGACTTTAAATGAACAAGAATGAATGTGCTGTTTAAGAAAAAAAGAATCCCCTCTTCCTCACCGCATTGACCTTGTATAATGATCAGGATTTATTTTGACAATACATCATTACAAATTTATTAAGTACTCATTGTTTGCTAGCACCACGTACTGAGTCTACAAGACAAAAATGAAACAGCTCCTGTCCTTAAGAAAATTACATTTTATTGAGGGAGATATTGTGTACACGTATAAATGCTTAAAACATACACTAAATCAGTTCATAAATACTAAATAATTTTTGAGGGAGAAGATGCTAGTAGTGGGGAGATCAAGAAAGGCCTCTTGTAGATGATGGTGCTTCAGGTATGCTTTAAAGGAAACTGAGGTGGGGGGAGGTGGAAATATATTGTAGGCATAGATCTGTGCAAAGACAGACAAAAAGGAGAGGGACATGTGTTGCAACAGTTCAGAGTTGAAAATGTTGCTTTATAGCCCAAGCAAGTAGGTGTACCATACCTTGTTCATCAACTACTGACTGTTCTTCTACTGATTTATCTTCCCACATAGCAGCTCATGTTAGTAGCCTTTAAGTCACCAAATTTCAACAAAAGACAGGAGCAGAGGTACAGGTCACTTATGGCTGACATATAAATTCCAAGTAATGGCAAAGCAGAGCCTGGAATACCCTTCAGGAATTTTACAACTGTGTCTAATTTAATAGCCTACTGTGTCTGTTGCTCAACACCAAAATAACTCAAGGAGTCTTCATCTGCCAGGTTTTTTAAAAAAATTCTTAAAAAAGAAGACTCACTATGAGAATTTCAACCACTCTCACACATCTCTGTGGGGGAAAATAATTTAAAAGCTATTTTTTCAAGTGATGAACATTGATTAATTCACTACTGAAATGATCATTTGCATAATTTTAGAATATGTAATTAACCTCATGATTTGTATGAACACTTAGATCTTAAAGAATTTTAAAGGGTTTTTTCCTCTTAAATTGAGTTACTATTTATAACTATAATTAATGTAGGAAAACTGAACAAATACTAATCTGTATCATTCATATATTGTCTATGTACCATAATGTGTGTATATACACATACATATCTACATACGTATATGTGTGATATAGCATGTAGATGTATATATGCAGACATATGTGGTGTATACATACATGCATGTATGTGAAATTGTACGTGTATATATGTATACATCTATATCTACCTATCTATCTAGTATCTACCTACCTATTCTAACACTATACCTGACTACTTCTGAAGCTACTCTACATTTTTACTAGTAGTTCATTTCATTTGGCTATATGGAGAAATGAGGTGGGTGGAGTAAAAGTGACAAGGCCATTTTGCAGATGCACTTGGTTTCTATCCTCTTAAAAACAGGGTTCTGAAATGTCTAGCATAACAAGCTTACAATGGACAAACAAGGGAATAATGAGATACTTTCAAACAGGGAGAAGCAAAAGAGGGATGGGTAGGATGGTTGACAGATGGTAGCCTCAACCAAAGGCAGCAAGAGCATCAGCACTACTCTGGAAAGATTCTGAATGTTCAAGGACAGCAACAATTTTGGGAAGAGAGCAGCAAAACATTGACACTAAGTGCTCTCAAGTTTACTTTCTGGTAGTCAATGAGTAGTAGGGATGGCTCCTCAAATACCATATTTTCCTTTGAATGGACTCAATTAAAAAAAATCAATCTGTAAATATACAATAAGAACAAATATATTTGTGCCCTTTGACCTAGCATTCTCATGGATCTAGAGGTGAAAAGGAGCTTCAAGGACATGTAGCCCAACCTCTACTACCTCTAGGAACAAAAGGGAATTCTTTTGTATGTTACTCTCCTTCACATAATTCTACACTCTCTTCTAACTAATTTCCTTCAGTTCAAACTTAAGCACATGTTCTACACAATCCTCATCCTTCTAGTGGCATTCACTTCAAAAAATAGCCTAAATTTACTTTATACACATTTTATACACACTTTTAAATGTATGTGTTGTCTCCTAATAAAACATAAGCTCCTTAAGGAGATTATTTTTGTCTTTTGGTATACCTGGGACCTAGCACAGTGTCTGACACTAAGTAAGAGCCTAATAAATGTCTATTGATTGAATGATTGATCAATTTTACTGTTTATTTCATATCCATAAAGCTTCTACAGGTATGCAATTGAGAAAAATGGATAGCTATACCTGTTTTCCACAAGTTTATCAACCAATCAACACACATTTATTAGGGGCTTATTATATGCCAGGCACTGTGATAAGTGTTAGGGATCCAAAGAAAAAGCAAAAAAAAGTACTGAGTTTCTTTGTTTCTAGTTATTTTTGTCCATTTGATGGGTGTAAATTGCAGATTCTCAATATGTGTGTATTGCATTAAGCCTAAATTTTAGGCTTTCCACTTATTCTTCCCCAAATGACCTCAGAAAAGTACTAAAATCAAGTAAATTTACATTTACAGTTAGTAAAATACTCCAAACTCCATTTACCAAAAAGTACGTACGTTTAGTAAAGTACAAAAATCATAGCTGAATAGAATGAGTTGCCAGGTCTTATGTGGTTTGTCCTTGACCTTATGGCCTTACATAGAACTAGAAAATAATTTTTAGGCAAAGATTTTCTACCTTTTCCCCCCATATGGGGAGTGATCTGGCAGTCCTGGCTAGTATCTTTTGACAAAATATCTGTACTGTTCTTGAACATTTCTTCTACCTCCTAAGAAAATAAATGATTAAACTGAACATAATCTATGATCCAGTGACATGGACTGCTGTTCCTTACATAAAAAACATTTGGAAAATTAGGATGAGACTTCTGCTTCCAGGAGCCAAAATGGCAGAGTAAAAAGGTAGTTGCTCTCACCCTCCCCTCTCAACCTCTGAAAGCCCAGAAAATATCACCCCAGAAAAAACCCTGGAACAGCTGACAATGAGACAGCATACCAAAACTTATGGGATGCAGCAAAAGCAGTTCTTAGGGGAAGTTTTATATCTCGAAATACTTACATAAATAAAATAGAAAAAGAGGAGATCAATGAATTGGGCATACAACTAAAAAAAACTAGGAAGAGTCAAAACAGAGAAAGAAAATTATAGACCAATTTCTCTGATGAATATAGATGCAAAATTTTTAAACAAAATATTAACAAATAGATTACAGCAACTTATCACAAGAATAATACACTATGACCAGGTAGAATTTATACCAGGGATGCAGGTCTGGTTCAATATTAGGAAAACTATCAGCATAATTGAACATATCAACACCAAAACTAACAGAAACCATATGATCATCTCAATAGGTGCAGAAAATCTTTTGACAAAATACAACACCCATTCCTATTAAAAACACTAGAGGGCATGGGTATAAATGGAGTCATCCTTAAAATAATAAATGGCATCTATCTAAAACCTTCAACAAGCATAATATGTAATGGGGACAAGATAGAAGCATTTCCAATAAGATCGGGGGTGAAACAGGGATGTCCATTATCACCACTGTTGTTCAATATCGTACTGGAAACATTAGCTTTAGCAATAAAAGAAGAAAAATAAATTGAAGGTATTAGAATAGGCAAAGAAGAAACAAAGCTATCACTCTTTGCAGATGACATGATGATATACTTAGAGAATCCTAGAGAATCAAGTAAAAAAGTACTTGAAATAATAAACAACTTCAGCAAAGTTGCAGGTTATAAAATAAACCCACATAAATCATCAGCATTTCTATATATCACCAACAAAGCCCAACAGCAAGAGATAGAAAGAGAAATTCCATTTAAAGTTACTGTAGACATTAAAAAAATATTTAGGAGTCTACCTCCCAAAACAAACCAAATTACAAAACACTTTTCACACAAATAAAGTCAGATCTAAATAATTGAAAAAACATCAGTTGCTCATGGGTAGGCCAAGCCAATTTACTTATTCAGTGCCGTATCAATCAAAATACCAAAATTATTTTGTAGAGTTAGAAAAAAAATAACAAGATTCACTTGGAAGAACAAAAGGTCCAGAATATCAAGGGAACTAATCAAAAGAAATGCAGGGGAAGGTGACCTAGCCATTCCAGATCTTAAATTGTATTATAAAGCAGCAATCATCAAAACTGCTTGGTACTGGCTAAGAAATAGAGTGGTGGATCAGTGGGATAGGCTAAATATGCAAGACACATTAGTCAATGACTACAGTAAGCTATTATTTGAGAAACCCAGAGATGCCAGCTTCTGGGATAAGAACCCACTCTTTGAAAAAAAATGCTGGGAAAACTGGAAAAGAGTATGGCAGAAACTAGGCATAGACAAAAATCTCACATCATATACCAAAATAAAGTCAAAATGTGTTCATGATTTAGGTATAAAGGCTGATACTATAAGCAAACTGGGAGAGCAAGGAATAGTTTACCTATCAGATCTATGGAGAACAGAAGAATTCATGACCAAACAGGAGATAGAGAACATTAAGAAAAGCAAAATGGATAACTTTGAGTACATCAAATTGAAAAGTTTTTGCACAAAGTCAATGCAACTAAGATTAGAAGGAAGGTAGAAAATTGGGAAAGAATTTTTACAACCAGTCTCTGATAAGGGCCTCATTTCTAAAATATATAGAGAATTAAGTCAAATTTATAAGAATACAAGTCATTCCCCAATTGATAAATGGTCAAAGGATATGAACAGACAGTTCTCAGATGAAGAAATTAAAGCCATCTATAGTCATATGAAAAAATGCTCTAAATCACTATTGATTAGAGAAATGCAAATCAAAACAATTCTGAGGTACTACATCACACCTATCAGATTGGCCAACATGACAAAACAGGAATATGATAAATTTTGGAAAAGATGTGGGAAAATTGGAATGCTAATGCATTGTTGGTGGACTTGTGAAATGATCCAACCATTTTGGAGAGCAATTTGGAACTATGCCCAAAGGGCTATAAAAATGTGCATACCCTTTGACCCAGCAATAGCATTTCTAGGGCTGTATCCCAAAGAGATCATACAAATGGGAAAAGGACCACATATACAAAAATATTCATAGCAGCTCTTTTTTGTGGTGGCAAAGAATTGGAAATTGAGAGAATGCCCATCAATTGGGGAATGGCTGAGCAAATTGTGGCATACGAATGTAATGGAATACTATTGTGCTATAAGAAATGATGAACAGGCTGACTTCAGAAAAACCTGGAAAGACTTGTATGGTCTGATGTGGAGTGAAGTGAGCAGAACCAAGAGAATGTTGTATACAATGACAGCCACATTGTACAATGACTAATATTGATAAACTTAACCCTTCTTAGCAACACAAGAATCTAAGACATCTCCAGAGGCCTCGTGATGGAAAATGCTATCCACATCCAAAGAAAGAACTATGGAAGTTGAATTGCTTTTTTTTTCTCTTATGTTGAGTTTTGTTTCTTCTTTCTGATGGTTCCTCCTATTTGTTTTATTTTTTACTTACAACATCACTAATGTGAAAATATATTTAATGGAAATGTAAATGTATAGCCTATATCAGATTGTGCACTGTCTTGAGGAGGGTGGTGGGGAGGAAGGAGGAGAAAAATTTTAAACTCAAAAGCATATGGAAATGATTATTGATAAATGAAAATAAATTAATATAAAAATATTTTTTTTTAAAAAAAAGGAAAATTGGGAGATAGCTCCCAATTCCTAGAATTTTCCCTGGTTACCCTCCATGATTGAAATTTTATGCTTACTCATCTCTATCTCCTGGTTTCTCTATCTTCCTTCAAGTCTCAGCTAAAAAAAGCACTTTCTTCAAGCAGCCTTTGCCAGTCCTCCTTCATATTAGTGCCTTCTCTATGATAGTACCTCCCATTTATACTCTGCGTGTCTTCTTTTTGCATAGGTTTTTGCATGTTGCCTCTCCCTGATAGATTATGAGCTCTTTGAGAGTAAGGACTATTTTATCCTTTCTTTGTATCTCAATGCTTATGACAATGCCTGATACATAGAAGGCATTTAATAAATGCTTTTTTGACCTGGTTTGACTTGTTGAATATTTTGGACTTTAGCATTAAACAAATAACAAATACTGCCTGCCCAAAAGTGTTTCATTGAACATTGGGATGCTATAAAATAAAGAAAATATCATCAGAAGGTGAATATGGGGGGCAGAGCCAAGATGGCAGAGTAAAAGCAGTTATTTCCTTGAGCTCTCCCCCAAACTCCTCCAATTACCTGTAAAAAAAATGGCTCTAAACAAATTCTAGAGCCGAAGAACCCACAAAAAGACAGAGTGAAACAAATTTCCAGCCCAAGAGAACCTGGATGGTTGATCAGAAAGTTCTATTACGCCAGGCTGGGAGAGGAGGGCAGTTCAGCATGGGCCATGCATGCTGCACAGACGAAGACCTGGCCTCAGTGAACCTGGAACAGTCCTCAGGGTATTGAATCAAGAGGAACTGTGGCAGTTTCCAGACTTCTCAACCCACAAACACCAAAGACAACTGAGAAGGTCAGTAGGAAAAGTCTGTCTAACCACAGTGAGAGAGAGGGTCTTTCTCATCCCAGTTCTGGTGCAGCTCTAGGGTAGTGGGTGCTTCTGGAGCTCTGGGCCCACAGACTGAGGGGGAGTCAAGTGGCTGATCAGAGGGGGATTGCAGTGATATCTTTGCTGGTTCCAAGGCAGGATTCATTTGCTAGGATCTGGGTTGCAGCTCTGGGTGGCAGTCTAGGGGTGAGGAGAAGCATTGGTGTGGTGGAGCTTGTGGTGGCAGTGGAGAGGGAATCCTCTTCACAGTTCCAAGGCAGAAAAGAGTGCTCTTGTTCACTCATAGACCAGAGCCCAGGCCAAGAAACAAGTAACACCTCACCCTTGACCATACCACCTTGAACGAACTGAAAATTTACAGGTCCCTATAAGTATCTCTGAAAACAGCTGTACAAAACCCCCAAAGCTTGGGCCAGTACATTCTCCACACTGGAAGCAGACTTCTACCTTAACAAAGAGTTTAAAACTCAAGTAATTGGTTGGGATCATGACCAAGCCTCACAAAAAATGTCAGATCATAAAATCTTAATTCGGTGACAAAGAAAATCAAAACATACAACCTGAAGAAGACAACAAAATCAAAGTTTCAACATCCAAAGCCTCCAAGAAAAATAGGAATCAGTCCTAGGCCATGGAAGAGCTCAAAAAGGATTTTGAGAATCAAGCAAGAGAAAGAAAGGGAAAACTGGGAAGAGAAATGAGTGATGCAAGAAAATCATGAAAAACAAGTCAACAGCTTGCTAAAAGAGACCCCCCCCAAAAATACTGAAGAAAATAACACCTTAAAAAATAGCCCAACCCAAATGGCAAAAGGCGTCCAAAAAGCCAATGAGAAGAAGAATGTCCTAAAAAGAAGAATTGGCCAAATGGAAAAGGAAGTCCAAAAGTTCACTGAAGAAAATATTTCCTTAAAAATTGGATTGGATTAAATGGATACTAGTGACTATGAGATATCAAGACATTGTAAAACAAAACCAAAAGGATGAAAAAAAAAGACAAATATGAACTATCTCATTGGAAAAAAAACTCACCTGGAAAAGAGATCCAGGAGAGAAAATTTAAAAATTATTCAACTACCTGAAGGCCATGATCAAAAAAGACCCTATACATCATCTTTCAAGAAATTATCAAGGAAAACTGTCCTGATATCCTAGAACCAGAGGGTAAAATAGAAATTGAAAGAATCCATCAATCATCTCCTGAAAGAGATCTTCAAAGGAAACCTCAGAGGAATATTATAGCCAAATTCCAGAGTTCCTAGGTCAAGAAGAAAATATTGCAAACAGTCAGAAAGAAACAATTCAAGTATTGTGGAAATGCAATCAGGATAACACAAGATTTAGCGGCTTCTACATTAAGGGACCTGAGGGCTTGGAATATGATATTCTGGAGGTCAAAGGAGAAAGGATTACAACCAAGAATCACCTATCCAGCAAAACTGAGTATAATCCTTCAGAGAGAAAAATGGACATTCAGTGAAATAGAGGACTTTCAAGCACTCTTGATGAAAATACCAGAACTGAATAGAAAATTTGACTTTCAAATACAAGACTCAAGAGAAGCATGAACAGGTAAACAGGAAAGAGAAATCATAAGAGACTTATTAAGGTTGAACTGTTTATATTCCTACATGGAAAGATGATATTTGTTACTCATGAGACCTTTGTCAATATTAGGGTAGTTGGAAGGAAAAATATATGTATAGATTAGATAGATAGATAGATAGATAGATAGATAGATAGATAGATAGATAGATAGATAGAT
>NW_020947232.1:0-4957 GCF_900497805.2 Vombatus ursinus
GATAGATAGATAGATAGATAGATAGATAGATAGATAGATAGATAGATGGCACCAGATGAGTTGAAGATGAAGGTTAGTATATGGAGAATAAAATTAAGTGGTGAGAGAGGATTATACTGGGAGAAAGAGAAAGGGAGAGGTAAAGTGGGGTAAATTGTCTCACATGAACAGACAAGAAAAAGTTTGTACAGTGGAGGGGAAGTGGGGGAAAGTGAGAGGGAATGAGTGAGTCTTATTCTCATTGGATTTGGCTTAAAGAAGGAATAACATACACACTCAATTGAGTATAGAAATCTATCTTACCCTACAGGAAAATAGAGGGAAGGGGATAAGTGAGTGGGGGAGATGATAGAAGGGAGAGCAGATTTGGGGATGGGGTAATCAGAAGCAAACACTTCTGAAAAGGGACAGGGTTAAAAGAGAGAATAGAATAAATGGGGGGTGGGATAGGATGAAGGGAAGTATAGTTAGCTTTTTACAACATGGCTATTATGGAAGTGTTTTGTATGGCTACACATATATAACCTATATTGAGTTGCTTGCCTCTTCAATGAGGGCAGGTGGAGAGGGAGGAAGGGAGAAAATTTGGAACCCAAAGTTTTAAAAAACAAATGTTAAAAATTGTTTTCACATGCAACTGGGAAATAAGATATATAGGCAATGGGGTATAGAAATCTATCCTGCCCTACAGGAAAATAGAAGGGGAAGGAGATAAGAGAAGGGGAGGGGTGATAGAAGGGAGGGCAGATTAGTGGAAGAGATATTCAGAATGCACACAATTTTGGAGTGGGGCGAGGGGCAAGATGGGGAGAAAATTTGGAACTCAAAATCTTGTGGAAGTGAATGGTGAAAACTAAAAATAAATAAATTAATAATTAAAAAAACCAGAAGGTGAATATGTTATTGTGGGACTGGAGGTTTTTTAAATAAAAATACATGTAGGAAAGTGCTAGATTTTCATAGAATCATGGAAATGGAAGGATATTTTAGATGCTATATAGTCCAACCCCCACCCTCATCCCATTTTACAGATGAGGAAATTAAGACCCATAAACGTTCATTGTCTTGTCTGAGGTCATACAAGCAGCAAACTCAAGATTCAAATTCAGGTATTCAGTCTCTGCACCACTTCATTTATCACCCTCCAGAATGATGGATGTCCAAATTCCATTGATTTAAGAAACCAGTGTTGTGTTTCATTTTATTTTAAAGAATAAAATAATGTCATGGCTAGTGCTGATACTGTTGAGGGAAAGAGGTAAACGAATGATCCTACACATACAAAACTTCATGACAGATGGGTTTTTTTGGTTGCAAAGTATTATTGGAATATTACTTTTGAAATAAATCATAGTCATTTAAATACAAGTATAAAACTGAGTTAAATGTGGCCTATGAAAACTTGAGAAAGAAAAAAGAAAACTAGAGCCCTTCACCTGTAATACCTCTTTTTCTTTTCTACAAGGTATATGGAAAAAGTATTTTTATTTGGTGTTTGATAAATTCAAAATTTTTTAAAAGAAAAACAATAAACCCTGAAAAAAACAACACTATAGAAATAGGAAATTGAAAATATATCTTGGAATCAGAAGACTGAGATGAAAAATCCTGCTTCTCACAATTACTAGCTGCATAACCAGGGGTCAGGAAACTTCATGTATTTAAATATCAGTTTCCACATCTTTATACAGAAATATTAAGATCTGTGTTAGCTAACTGTGTTAGCTTACAGTGCTATAAGCCATGAATTTTTACAATCTACTGATAATGTTGCATGGAAATATACATACTTAAAAATAAAAATAAAGTGATAAATTTAAAACTGAAAAAGACCTTATGTGGTATCTGGCCCACCTAAGGGCAATTAGGTGAGTGGATAAAGTGCTGGGCCAGGAATCAGGAAGACCTGAGTTCAAATCCAGCCACACATACTAGCTGTGTAACCTGGAGAAAGTTATTTAATTTGTGTTTGGCTCAGTTTCTTCCTCTGGCAGATGGGGATAATAGCACCTCTCTCCAAGGGTAAGTAGGAAGATCAAATGACATCATAATTATAAAGCATTTAGCACAGTGCCTGACATAAAATTTGCACTATAAAAAAATGTTTGTTTTAGCTATTGTTTTACAGATAAAGAAACAAAAGGCCAGAGATATAAAACATTTCACACAAGGTCATACAGCTGGTGTCAGAGGAAAGATATGAATGTATGTTCTCTAATCCTACATGCAGAATTTTTTTCTCTTCCTGTTGTCTTTTACCTAGGCCTTATTTTCTTAAGAATTTCATTTTCCTGAATCCAACTATTTTGGAGAGCAATTTCAAACTATTCCCAAAGGACTATAAAAATGTGCATACCCTTTGACCCAGCAATAGCACTTCTAGGAATGTATCCCAAAGAGATCATACAAATGGGAAAAGGACCCATATGTACAAAAATATTGATAGCAGCTCTTTCTGTGGTGGCAAAAAATTAGAAATCAAAGGGATGCCCATCGATTGGAGAAGGGCTGAACAAGTTGCGGTATATGAATGTAATGGAATACTATTATTCCATAAGAGATGGTGATTAGGCAGACTTCAGAAAAATCTGGAAAGACTTGTACAAACTGAAACTGAGTAGAGTGAGCAGAACCGGGAAAAGGTTGTACACAGTAACAGCCATATTGTGCGTTGACCAACTTTGACAGACTTAGCTCCTCTCATCAATGCAAGGATCTAAGATACCCCCAAAAGTCTCATGATGGAAAATGATATCCACATCCAGAGAAAGAATTGTGGAGTTTGAATGCATATCAAAGCATACTATTTGCTCTTTTTTTTCCTTCTGTTTTGTTTCTTCTTTCTTGTTTTTTCTCCTATTGGTTCTAATTCTTCTTTGCAACATGACTAATGTGAAAATATGTTTAATAGGAATGTATATGTAAAGCCTATATCAGATTGTATAACCTTCTTAGGGAGGGGGGAGGGGAAAGAGGGGGAGAAAATTTAAAACTTAAAAACTTATGGAAGTGATTGTTGAAAACTAAACATAAATTAATTTTTTAAAGAGGCACAAAAAAAATTTCATTTTCCCCTTCATGTACATTTTTGTTTTGAGTTTCCTTGCGAAGTACAACTTAGCATAGACAAGATCCCTAACTGACTTCAACATTCCCTATATTCTTTCCCCACACCTTTCTTCACCTCATTTTTCCCTTCCTTTGGTTTATGGAAGTTTTGTGTTTACATCAAGATAAAAATAAAAGGAAGATCAGCCAGCATTCTACTGTTATTTCCAAAACTTCAAGTTGGGAAAGAAATTTTCCATAAACTCTTACAGACCTTAGCCACAAGTCAATATCAGCCCACATTTTATGATCTGTACTATTTGGTTCTCAGCACACCAATTTAATTGCACCTGACAAAGAGACCTATTAACCTATTCTTATTCATAGTGTTACAACCATTAACATGAATAATGGTAAGACTGTACCTACTCTGTTCTCATGCCGTTATTATTACCCATGTGGAAAGGAAAAGGGATTTCAAAAAGAACACATATTGATGGAAACAAATGGAATTCAACTTTTGCTACAATAGTATGAGAAGCATGCCTTTTATTTCTAAATTTCATGCCTTGGCTTTCAAAAAGAAAGTCTACCCCAAAAGAAAATAGTTCAGAGAGACAAATTGGGGAGAATTAGAGATACAGAAATGCTAATAGGAAAATCATCTCTTCACATTCATAGCTGAGCTATCAATTTATTTGTGACTTGTTGGGGAAAAGGGTCCTAAGAGCCTGCTCTCAGCCACCAAGTGCCCATGACTTTCTCCAGGATATGCTTTAGTGAAACATTTATGGGGAAACACTGCATCATATTTGTGGAGCAAAAAATGAAGCTCATTCCACATGAATATGATTTATTCTAATCTATTAATCTAATAGTTTAAAAGAATAAAATGTGTTACATAATCAATAATAAGGAGAATGAAAAAAATTAGTCATTCACACAGCATGATGAAATAAAAAGAGAATGAGATTAGAGTTGGAGGACCTAGGTTCAACTCCTTCCTCTGGTACATATTACATATATGACTTTAGGCATGGCACTTAACCTCCTTAGGGGGGAAAGACACACACACACACACACACACACACACACACACACATGTCCACAAAACCTTCCTGATGATTAGATCTCTCCAAAAATTGGAAAGGGCTGCCACAAGAAGTGGTGAGCCCCCTACTCATTGGAAATATCCAAGCAGAGAATAGATAATCCAATGTCAAGTGTGTTATACTAGTGGTACTTTCAGGTTTATGTTGGACTAGATTGCCAATACTGTTCCTTACAACTTTAAGTTGGAATTTCTGTGATCTTAGAAACCTTTCTTGGTTTCATTTTCTTTATTTGTAATAATAATAGGCTACCCTATATGGCTTCTAGGGTCCCTTTGCATCTTTAAATCAATGATCCTATGATCCTAAGCTTCAGGTTTTTCAAATGCTCCCTCAAAATATGTCCTCTTCTTTGGTGCCTCTACACTTACAAATGGGCTCATATTAAAGGCATGGTTAGCATACTAGTAAAACATGCCTGTGACTAACCTGAATCTGAGAGGATCACTTATGCTTTTTCAGAGGTTACTTTAAATATTTCTATACTAGAGGCAGATGGGTGGCAAGATAGTAATACTTGAGTTCAAATCTGGCCTCAGACACTTAGTAGCTGGGTGGCCCTGAACAAATCACTTGACCACTATTTGCCTCAACTGTAAATGGAATTTTGTAATAGTATTTAACTCCCAAGGTTGTTGTGAGAATTAAATGACATAGTTTTTTAATGTATTTAGCACAGTGCCTAGCATATAGTAAATACTTAATATCTGCTTATGTTTCTTTCCTCCCTCCCTCTATCCTTCCCTTCTTTTCCTTCCTTCCTTCCTTCCTTCCTTCCTTCCTTCCTTCCTTCCTTC
>NW_020947233.1:0-1010 GCF_900497805.2 Vombatus ursinus
ATGCCTAACAAATGATGTTGTTCTTGATCTTACACTAAAAGGAGGAATATTGTATCATAGTCCTGAAATTTTTTAAAGTGTCCTTATAACCAACTAATAAAACCAACATATTAAAGCCTCAGTATCTATGTATAATCCCTAAGACAATTTTCCTCCTTTTAGTGTAAGATCAAGAACAACATCATTTGTTAGGCATCACCTAGAAACCAGTGTAGTAGGCAATGCAACTGTATGTATGTGTGACCTCTCATTTTCATTGACTTTTAAATATACTTGTGGTAATTCATTTGCAAAGTGTGTTGTTCTGTAATTTTAAATCTGGAGAAGAGGAACAATGCCGAGATGGAGGAGGAGCACTTTAGATGCATAAGATGTGTAAGCAACATCCTACATATTTCCTTACTACATTAGCATGACCAATTGGGTTTTGTAGCATTGCATTGTTAAGTGACCCCACTCCCATCCTTCCCATACCTCTATGTTTTCATTCCATTTTCATTTATTTGCATAGTTTATTCCAGGGAGTGGGGAACCTGCTGCCTGGAAACCACATGTCGCCCTCTAGGTCCTCAAGTGAGGCTCTTTGACAGAATTCAAACTTTACAGAACAAATCTATTGTGGCCTGGAGGATGCACGTTCCCCACCCCTGGAATAAACTATGCAAATAAATGAAAATGGAATGAAAACATAGAGGTATGGGAAGGATGGGAGTGGGGTCACTTAACAATGCAATGCTACAAAACCCAATTGGTCATGCTAATGTAGTAAGGAAATATGTAGGATGTTGCTTACACATCTTATGCATCTAAAGTGCTCCTCCTCCATCTCGGCATTGTTCCTCTTCTCCAGATTTAAAATTACAGAACAACACACTTTGCAAATGAATTACCACAAGTATATTTAAAAGTCAATGAAAATGAGAGGTCACACATACATACAGTTGCATTGCCTACTACACTGGTTTCTAGGTGATGCCTAACAAATGATGTTGTTCTTGATCTTACACTAA
>NW_020947234.1:0-4088 GCF_900497805.2 Vombatus ursinus
ATCTCCTTTTCCCAATAATTATGAGCCCAGTGCACTGCTGTTCTTTAATACCCATCCAAGCAGTATGTGTGTGTATGTCTACACTTATAAACACCTCCATAAAGATGTAGATTGACCAAGTATATGGGGCTGCCCTTTCAACTCTATGGAATCTAGGAAATATTCACTTTTCATCCACTTTTTCAGGGTGGCTTCTTAGACCAATACATTTTGACTAAGCTTGGATTTCATCAAGGAGCTTTTTGTTCTAGGACTTGATACAATTAGCACAATGTAGTCCACAAATAGGAGTATTTGTAAATCTTTGCCATCATATACAATCTCTGTTCTATTTGGACCCTGTGCAGGACATCCTGTGTAGCATTGGGAAACACCTTAGGTGAGCATATGCCTCACAATTTACATCAAGCTTAATGCTGATACTCATTGAACAAAGTTATCCCTTTGGGTGGCATGGGTCATCGAGTCTTGCATGATTTTAACATTAGCATGTGAGAAACTTAAATTTAAAAAAATCAGGGACCTGACATAATCCTAACTAACAAAAACAACTGATTACAATTGTTGGAATAATTTTAGAATTAGTTGTCTGTGTTCATTCAGATCATCGACTGTCCAGAATAAAGGTCAAAATTAATATCAATGAGAAAAAAGGATAAAGATGAAAAGCAGACTGTGGTCATAGCAAGTGTTTCCTCTTGTGATAAACAAACTATCAACTCCCCCAAATGAGAAATGGACATATCTATTATCTAGTTAACAAGCATGTGTTTAGCACTATGTATGCTAAGCTCTATGCTGAGCAGTGGACATATGTAATTTCTCAGAAGTTTAATACAAAGGAGTTGCCTCAAAGAAAAGCCCAAAAGAGCCCAGAAATGCCATCAGCTGGGAAACATTATCTCCATCAAAAAGAGAGCTATTATGTATAAGATGAACTCAACCTAACACTAAAACATAATTTGAAAAAAAAATATTAAAGAGGAAGAGAATAGAAGATGAAGACCAGTATTGCTTTCCAAAATAACGAAAAGCAGTTTTACAGAAGATAAACCTGTAGTTTGTTTGACATGCAACCTAAGCCAGATCATACTGAGAGCATTTGTTTATGGAATTGGAAGAGTGACAATGAATAGATATGAAATAGAACAGAACTACCAGTACTTCTGTTTTCATTAACACCAACATTGGAACATTTGGATTAATTCAGCTCAGTATCTGCTGTTCTCTGTTAGGCAAGGGCAATGGTACTTCAGAAGTCTGATTCAGGAAGAGTGGCTAGACCTGACCAGATGCCCAGATGACCAGAAAAAAAATAATCTATGACAGATGAAGTACAATTATAAAAGTACTTCAGAATCATTTTTTAAAGGTATTTGAAAGAAGGGAAGATTATGAAAGAGTGGGAAAGATCACTTCCTAATGAAATAAAAATAAATGAATATTGAAGAGTAATAGATTAGATTTTTCATTGAGTTGATATTTCCAAAGATGTGTGTGGTATCTTTTTTAGCCTTCACTTCTGAATAATAATTTTTAATAGTATTTTCCCCCACTTACATGTCAAGACATTTTTTAGCATTTCATTTTTACAAGATTTTGAATTCCAAATTTTTCTCCCTCCTTTGCTCCCCTCCCCGCTTCTGAAACTGGTTAGCAGTTTGATATGGATCATATATGTGCTATTATGTAAAATATATTTCCATATTAGTAATAGCTGTGAAAGAAGAAAATGTATCAAAAAGAGAAAAATTTGAAAAAGAATAAAGGAAATGAAAAACTCTGCTTCCATCTGCATCCAGAGTCCATCAGTTCTTTATCTGGATGTGGATAGCTTTTTCCTTCGTGAGCCCTTTGTACTCATCTCAGATCTTTGTGCTGCTGAGAAGATCTGAGTCATTTGTAATTGATCATCACATAGTGTTCCTGCTAACTGTGTACAGTGTTTTCCTGGTTGTACTCACTTTACTTAGATCAGTTCATACGAGTCTTTCCACGTTTTTCTGAAATTTACCTGCTCACAATAGTATTCCATTACATTCATACACAGCAGCTTATTCAGCTATTTACCAACTGATGGGCATCTCCCCAATTCCAAATATTTTGCCACCATGAATAGGGTTGTTATAAATACTTTTGTACAAGTAGGTCCTTTTCTTTTTTTTATAATCTCTTTGGGATACAGAACTAATAGTGGTATTACTGGATCAAAGAGTGTACATAGATTGGTTGCCCTTTGGGCATAGTTTCTAATTGCTTTCCAGAATGGTTGGATCACTTCACCACTCTACCAAGAGTGCATCAGTGTCCCAAATTTCTCACATCCTCTCAAACATTTATCATTTTCATTTTTTGTCATACTAGCCAATCTGATAATTGTGAGGTGGCACCTCAGAGTTGTTTTGATTTGCATTTCTCTAATCCAAAGTGATTTAGAGTTCTCCTTCATATGCCTATAGATCGCTTTGATTTCTTCATCTAAAAACTGCCTGTTCATATCATTTGACTGTCTATTATGGGGAATGATTTATATTCTTACAAATTTGACTTAGTTCTCTTTATATTTGAGAAATGAGACCTTTATCAGAGACACTTGCTGTAAAGATTGTTTCCCAGCTGCTTTCCTTCTAATCTTGGTTACCTTGATTTTATTTGTACTAAAGCTTTTTATTTGAATATAATCAAAATAATTTTACATTTCATAATGCTCTCTATCTCTTATTTGGTCATGAATTCTTCCCTTACCCATAGATCTGACAGGTCAGATTCCTTGATTCCTTGCTCTTCTAATTTGCTTGTGGTGTCATCCTTTACGTCTAAATCATGCACCCATTTTGACCTTATCTGGGGATACAATGTGAGATGTTGGTTTGTTTCCTTTTGTTTTTGAGTTTTCTGAACAGTTTTTGTCACATAGTGAGCTCTTTTGCCAAAAGCTGGGGTCTTTGGGTTTATGAAACACTAGGTTCCTATGTCATTGACTATTGTGTCTTGTGTACCTAATCTATTCCACTGATCCAGCACTGTATTTCTTAGATACCAGATTAGTTTTGATGATTACTGCTTTATATCTGGTATTGCTAGGCCACCTTCCTTGGAATTGTTTTTTCATTAATTCCCTACACATTTTGACCTTTTGTTCTTCCAGACTAATTTTTGGCGATTTTTTTTTTTTAGTTCTGTCAAATAATTTTTTTTTGGCAGTTTTATTAGCACTGAATAAGTAAATTGGTTTCAGGCAGACTTGTCATTTTTATTATGTTGGCTTTGCCTACTCATGACCAATTGATATTTTCCCCATTGTTTAGATTTGACTTTATTTTTTAGGAAATGTGTTTTGTGATTGTGTTCATACAGTTCCCGGGTTTGTCTTGGTAGGCAGACTCCCAAGTATTTTGTGTGGTTTACAGTTGTTTTGAATGGAATTTCTCTGTCTATCTCTTGCTGCTGAGCTTTGTTGGTCATAAAAAGAATTCCTGATGATTTGTGTGGGTTTATGTTATATTCTGCAATTTTGCTAAAATTGTTAATTATTTCACATAGTTTTTTAGTTGATTTTCTAGGATTCTCTAAGTATACCATCATATCAGTTGTGAAGAGTGATTAAGTTGTTTCCCCATTGACTATTCTATTTCCTTCAATTTTTTTTCTTCTCTTAATGGTATAGCTAGCAATTCTAGTACACTATTGAACAATAGTGGTGATAACGGGCATTCTTCCTTCACCTTGATCTTATTGGCAAGGATTCTAGCTTATCTCCATTACAGATAATGCTTGTTGAAGGTTTTGGATAGATCCTGCTTATCATTTTAAGGAATGCTCCCTTTATTCCTATGCTATCCAATGTTTTTAATAGGAATCTGAACTGTAATTTGTCAAAAGTTTGTTCAGCATCTATTTCGATATTCATATGATACCTGTTGGTTTTTTATTGATATAGACAGTTGTGCTTACAGTTTTCCTAATATTGCACCAACCCTGCATTTCTGGTATAAATCCCATCTAGTCATAGTATATAATCCTTGTGCTATGTTGTTGCAATTGCCTTGCTAGTATTTTGTTCAAAATGTTTGCATTGATATTCATTA
>NW_020947235.1:0-4111 GCF_900497805.2 Vombatus ursinus
ATCTCCTTTTCCCAATAATTATGAGCCCAGTGCACTGCTGTTCTTTAGTAACCATCCAAGCAGTATATGTGTGTATGTCTACACTTATAAACACCTCCATAAAGACGTAGATTGACCAAGTATATGGGGCTGCCCTTTCAACTCTATGGAATCTAGGAAATACTCACTTTTCATCCACTTTTTCAGGGTGGCTTCTTAGACCAATACATTTTGACTAAGCTTGGACTTCATCAAGGAGCTTTTTGTTCCAGGACTTGATACAATTAGCACAATGTCGTCCACAAATAGGAGTATTTGTAAATCTTTGCCATCATATACAATCTCTGTTCTATTTGGACCCTGTGCAGGACATCCTGTGTAGCATTGGGAAACACCTTAGGTGAGCACATGCCTCGCAATTTACACCAAGCTTAATGCTGATACTTACTCATTGAACAAAGTTATCCCTTTGGGTGGCATGGGTCATTGAGTCTTGCATGATTTTAACATTAGCATGTGAGAAACTTAAATTAAAAAAATTCAGGGACCTGACATTATCCTAACTAACAAAAACAACTGATTACAATTGTTGGAATAATTTTAGAATTAGTTGTCTATGTTCATTCAGATCATCGACTGTCCAGAATAAAGGTCAAAATTAATATCAATGAGAAAAAAGGATAAAGATGAAAAGCAGACTGTGGTCATAGCAAGTGTTTCCTCTTGTGATAAACAAACTATCAACTCCCCCAAATGAGAAATGGACATATCTATTATCTAGTTAACAAGCATGTGTTTAGCACTATGTATGCTAAGCTCTATGCTAAGCAGTGGACATATGTAATTTCTCAGAAGTTTAATACAAAGAAGTTGCCTCAAAGAAAAGGCCAAAAGAGCCCAGAAATGGCATCAGCTGGGAAGCATTATCTCCATCAAAAAGAGAGCTATTATGTATAAGATGAACTCAACCTAACACTAAAACATAATTTGAAAAAAAATATTAAAGAGGAAGAGAATAGAAGATGAAGACCAGTATTGCTTTCCAAAATAACGAAAAGCAGTTTTACAGAAGATAAACCTGTAGTTTGTTTGACATGCAACCTAAGCCAGATCATACTGAGAGCATTTGTTTATGGAATTGGAAGAGTGACAATGAATAGATATGAAATAGAACAGAACTACCTGTACTTCTGTTTTCATTAACACCAACATTGGAACATTTGGATTAATTCAGCTCAGTATCTGCTGTTCTCTGTTAGGCAAGGGCAATGGTACTTCAGAAGTCTGATTCAGGAAGAGTGGCTAGACCTGACCAGATGCCCAGATGACCAGAAAAAAATAATCTATGACAGATGAAGTACAATTATAAAAGTACTTCAGAATCATTTTTAAAGGTATTTGAAAGAAGGGAAGATTATGAAAGAGTGGGAAAGATCTCTTCCTAATGAAATAAAAATAAATGAATATTGAAGAGTAATAGATTAGATTTTTCATTGAGTTGATATTTCCAAAGATGTGTGTGGTATCTTTTTTAGCCTTCACTTCTGAATATTAATTTTTAATAGTATTTTCCCCCACTTACATGTCAAGACATTTTTTAGCATTTCATTTTTACAAGATTTTGAATTCCAAATTTTTCTCCCTCCTTTGCTCCCCTCCCCTCTTCTGAAACTGGTTAGCAGTTTGATATGGATCATATATGTGCTATTATGTAAAATATATTTCCATATTAGTAATAGTTGTGAAAGAAGAAAATGGATAAAAAAGAGAAAAATTTGAAAAAGAATAAAGGAAATGAAAAACTCTGCTTCCATCTGCATCCAGAGTCCATCAGTTCTTTATCTGGATGTGGATAGCTTTTTCCTTTGTGAGCCCTTTGTACTCATCTCAGATCTTTGTGCTGCTGAGAAGATCTGAGTCATTTGTAATTGATCATCACATAGTGTTCCTGCTAACTGTGTACAGTGTTTTCCTGGTTGTACTCACTTTACTTAGATCAGTTCGTACGAGTCTTTCCACGTTTTTCTGAAATTTACCTGCTCACAATAGTATTCCATTACATTCATACACAGCAGCTTATTCAGCTATTTACCAACTGATGGACATCCCCCCAATTCCAAATATTTTGCCACCATTAATAGGGTTGTTATAAATACTTTTGTACAAGTAGGTCTTTTTCTCTTTTTTATAATCTCTTTGGGATACAGAACTAATAGTGGTATTACTGGATCAAAGAGTGTACATAGATTGGTTGCCCTTTGGGCATAGTTTCTAATTGCTTTCCAGAATGGTTGGATCATTTCACCACTCTACCAAGAGTGCATCAGTGTCCCAAATTTCTCACATCCTCTCAAACATTTATCATTTTCATTTTCTGTCATACTAGCCAATCTGATAATTGTGAGGTGGCACCTCAGAGTTGTTTTAATTTGCATTTCTCTAATCCAAAGTGATTTAGAGTTCTCCTTCATATGCCTATAGATCGCTTTGATTTCTTCATCTAAAAACTACCTGTTCATATCATTTGACTGTCTATTATGGGGAATGATTTATATTCTTACAAATTTGACTTAGTTCTCTTTATATTTGAGAAATGAGACCTTTATCAGAAACACTTGCTGTAAAGATTGTTTCCCAGCTGCTTTCCTTCTAATCTTGGTTACCTTGATTTTATTTGTACTAAAGCTTTTTATTTGAATATAATCAAAATAATTTTACATTTCATAATGCTCTCTATCTCTTATTTGGTCATGAATTCTTCCCTTACCCATAGATCTGACAGGTCAGATTCCTTGATTCCTTGCTCTTCTGATTTGCTTGTGGTGTCATCCTTTACGTCTAAATCATGCACCCATTTTGACCTTATCTTGGGATACAATGTGAGATGTTGGTTTGTTTCCTTTTGTTTTTGAGTTTTCTGAACAGTTTTTGTCACATAGTGACCTCTTTTGCCAAAAGCTGGGGTCTTTGGGTTTATGAAACACTAGGTTCCTATGTCATTGACTATTGTGTCTTGTGTACCTAATCTATTCCACTGATCCAGCACTGTATTTCTTAGATAGCAGATTAGTTTTGATGATTACTGCTTTATATCTGGTATTGCTAGGCCACCTTCCTTGGTATTTTTTTTTTTCATTAATTCCCTACATATTTTGACCTTTTGTTCTTCCAGACTAATTTTTGGCGATTTTTTTTTAGTTCTGTCAAATAATTTTTTTTTGGCAGTTTTATTAGCACTGAATAAGTAAATTGGTTTCAGGCAGACTTGTCATTTTTATTATGTTGGCTTTGCCTACTCATGACCAATTGATATTTCCCATTGTTTAGATTTGACTTTATTTTTTAGGAAATGTGTTTTGTGATTGTGTTCATACAGTTCCTGGGTTTGTCTTGGTAGGTAGACTCCCAAGTATTTGGTGTGGTTTACAGTTATTTTGAATGGAATTTCTCTGTCTATCTCTTGCTGCTGAGCTTTGTGGGTCATAAAAAGAATTCCTGATGATTTGTGTGGGTTTATGTTATATTCTGCAATTTTTCTAAAATTGTTAATTATTTCACATAGTTTTTTAGTTGATTTTCTAGGATTCTCTAAGTATACCATCATATCAGTTGTGAAGAGTGATTAAGTTGTTTCCCCATTGACTATTCTATTTCCTTCAATTTCTTTTTCTTCTCTTAATGGTATAGCTAGCAATTCTAGTACACCATTGAACAATAGTGGTGATAACGGGCATTCTTCCTTCACCCTGATCTTATTGGCAAGGATTCTAGCTTATCTCCATTACAGATAATGCTTGTTGAAGGTTTTGGATAGATCCTACTTATCATTTTAAGGAATGCTCCCTTTATTCCTGTGCTATCCAATGTTTTTAATAGGAATCTGAACTGTAATTTGTCAAAAGTTTGTTCAGCATCTATTTCGATATTCATATGACACCTGTTGGTTTTTTATTGATATAGACAGTTGTGCTTACAGTTTTCCTAATATTGCACCAACCCTGCATTTCTGGTATAAATCCCATCTAGTCATAGTATATAATCCTTGTGCTATGTTGTTGCAATTGCCTTGCTAGTATTTTGTTCAGAATGTTTGCATTGATATTCATTAGGGAAATTGATCTATAATTTTCTT
>NW_020947236.1:0-2002 GCF_900497805.2 Vombatus ursinus
AAATAGGAATGCAGAAGAGCAAAAGAGGAAGAACTGATACTCAGGATACTCTAAAAGTAACAGAAGAAATGCCATCAAACAAGATCTCTGAGAGAATATAGTGGCCTAGAAGCTAAGGAAGATTTTCATGAAGACAGTCTGGTTATTAATGCTAACTCTAACTCTCAAGATGGATTAGCAGTGGAAGAGACCATGGATGAGAGATCATTGGTAATTTGAGAGAGCCACTTGAATGAATGGAGTCTTAAATATTGAAAGCAAATTGTAGAACTGATACAGACTGAAGTGAACAGAACCTGGATGATAATTTATGCTACAGAAACAAACATTGTAAATAAGTAATTTAAAAGACATTAGACTTCAACACAATGATCAGTTATGATTCCAGAAGACGTTTGAGCTGTGCTATCCTACCTTCTGACTCAGAGGTGATGTACACAGAATAATACACACATATTTTTTGGACATAGGCAGTATGGGAATGTTTTATTTAAAAGGTTTTCTTTTGTATCTTCAGGAGGAGTGGGAGGGGAAAAAATTAATGTTTGATAATTGCGGGGGGGAAAGGTGTTTTGGGTTTCTTTTTTAAGAGTTCCTTTGGGCAGTGAAAGGTTTCATGATTAAGTTTACGTAACCAGTACATGTCAGAAGCTGGATTTGAACTTAACCTCTCTAACCACAACACCAGGCTGCTTCTTCATTTTAAAATATTATCAGTGAAGACTAATAATTAAAAAAGAAAGCAAATTATAGACAGTTAAAGAGACAGTGAATAATGTGAGGTATTAAATGTTGATAAATCATTGAAGAAGTTTAATCATGAATGATAGAAATGATGTGGTAGGTAGAAGGAAAAATTAATATAGTCCAACGATGTTTTTCTTTTTGTTTTTTGAGATAAAGGAAACATATATGTTTAAAATATATAAGGGAAGATTCAAATGATATAGAGGTTAAAGATGTTAAAGGAGGGAAGTGAGGTTTAAGTTGCATGTACACGAAATTGGACCCTTTGTATTGGTTTATTACCCTAAATAAAGTGGTAAATTACTGTTAGTTTGGTTGTTATTATTGTTGAATTCTATCACAGTTACTTTTTGGAAATGACACATTTTGAAATTTTGCAGGGGAACTCAGACACAGAATGAATTGAGTTTTATGATAGCCCTGTATTCCTGTCATTTTGATTGAAAATTGTAAAATATACTCTGTGGCAAACTTTTCTAATTCATCATTGAAATTTGTTCTATGTAGAACCCTGCATGATTAAGAAAATCATTTCAAAATAAAATTAATGTTTTCAGGTTAAATTATGAAAATATGCATATTCTTATGTTTTAGGTAATTAGTAGTATCTGAACATTAGAATGTAAGTTCTAGGATGGTAGGGTTGTTTCATTTTATCTTTGTATTCCCTATTGCCTACTAGAGCCTTGCACGAGGTAGGCACTTTAATAAGTGTTTGTTGGACTGAATTTAATTGAAATCCAGATATAAGATAAAATCAATTTGTTTTGCTATGGATTAGCTAAAATGAATTTTTAAGAAATACTTAGACAAAATAGATTATTTAATAGAAATTGTATTCTTACGTACCTATAATGTGAATTTTCTAAAAGATATGGTAATGTCCAAATTCAGACACTTTATAGCCCTTTTTTATACTTGTTGCTTATTCCTTCAATAATGTTTTTAAAGTGCCTCATATGTATATTTTAGCCTTTTAATAAATAATTTAATAAAATTTAATAAAACACACATAGAACATAATTAAGGAAAAGAACATATTTTCATACTGAGTGACAATTGACATAGATACTTGTAGAGCCAACAAAATATTGTCCTTTTATTCGTGAAAGATCATTATCCACAGAGTGGAAGATTCCTTAAAGGAGTCCATGGTGTAGTCTTTATCAGTTTGTCAAATATTTCATTTAAAATGTCATAGTAGCAAAGAAATATAAAGACTTGGAAAGATGATGGTAAGACTTGTGGGAAATAT
>NW_020947237.1:0-1197 GCF_900497805.2 Vombatus ursinus
CAGGACACACATGTAGCAGCAGGGCCAGCATTTGAAAGCACATCTCCTACCTCCATGTTCATTGTTCTTCCCACTACATTCAACTCAGTTCAATCTGGATTCAACTCAGGCCCTCATCTTTAAATGAGCTGTCATTCAAATCACTCATTCAAATCAGTAAAAAAACTTTTTAATTAACAATAACTATCTTATAAGATTTTAGATCTAAAGCTGGGTGGGAGCTTAGATGCCATCTAATCCGACCCCTCCATTTTACAGATGAGGAAACCGAGGCCTAAGGGGGTTAAGTAACTTGTCCAAAGTCACATAGGTGGTAAGCATCAAAGGCAGGATTTGAACCCAAGTCCTCAAGCAGTGGATAGAGTACCAGGTCTGGAGTCAGGAACACTCCTTTTTGTGAGTTCAAATCCAGCTTCAGATACTTACTAGATATGTGACCCGGGGCAAGTCACTAGACCCTGTTTGCCTCAGTTTCTTCATCTGTAAAATGAGCTGAAGAAAGACATGGCAAACCACTCCAGTATTCTTGCCAAGAAAATCCTAAATGGGGTCATGAAGAGTCAGACACAACTGAAAAATGACTCGACAACAAACCTTAATTCCCAAGCCAGTGATCTTTCCAGTGTACAACATTGCCTCAATCTTGAACTTTAATTTAAATCACTCAGTAAACTTATTTTTAAAAGTCAACAATTATCATGAAAGTTCAAGTTAGTGTGTTCTCAAGCCTTAAAAATAGTGAATCATCCTCGCTGTGCCATTGAAGTCATCCTGCAAATTGTTCTGATGGCAGAAACGGTTTACTATGTAGTTGACATATCTTGTCATAAATTGACATAGGCAGAGCACATTCTCACAAGGCCAGAAGGAAGAGAAGGCCCAAGACAATGTAGTGGGAAGAACAATGAACATGGAGGTAGGAGATGTGCTTTCAAATGCTGGCCCTGCTGCTACATGTGTGTCCTGGAGCAAGTTATTGATCTTCCTTAAAGTGAAACGCCTCCTAATAGCATAACAACAATAATACCAGCTGTTGTAAGGATTAAACGAGATAATTCAGGAAAACTGCTTTCTAAATATATGTGTTATTCATTATTGTTGTTATGCTATTAGGAGGCGTTTCACTTTAAGGAAGATCAATAACTTGCTCCAGGACACACATGTAGCAGCAGGGCCAGCATTTGAAAGCACATCTCC
>NW_020947238.1:0-73263 GCF_900497805.2 Vombatus ursinus
ATACGTCCTTTCTGAGAATGCTCTCTCCCATGTCTTCAGCAAGCTCTGTCCTTTGGATAGCACACTGGACTTATAACCAGAAAAAACTGAATTCAAATCCTACCTCAGCCACTTGCTACTTGTGTGATGCTGCGCAAATCATCTATCCTCTCTGTGCCTCAGTTACCTCATCTGTAAAATGAGAGTATTGGATTCTAACATCAAAGGATCCTGCTGGCTCAACATCTGTGATCCAATATGAAAAATTCACCTTCACCACAAAGGCTTTCCCACGTTCTTCACTTGGTAAGTTTCTTCACTCTAGCTTTCCCATAGCACTTAGTTTATAGCTCCACACTGCTTTATTACTTTGCTCTAACTTATGTGTTGTCTTTGTATGTCAGCTTAGTTTAGTTCATCTGTGTCATTAGATTGCAAAGTCCCATTGAGCACATATTATGAATGATATATACATGTATAATACGCATAATTTAATGACATATATAAAATGCATGTAGCTTAACTCCAACAACTATACATCACAGTGTGTAAATCATATACAATGAATGTTTCAATTGTCTTACTCATTTAATTTTCTAAAAGATTTCCTCCTCTCTACTACCAAACTGTATTAACATTCCTTGAATGCGGCACTTAGTTAACTAAGGTGCAGCAACAGGGTATTTTCCCTAGGGCATCAAAATTTAAAGAGGGATGACAACTTATATATCTTTAGCAGCATAGAACCTGCTGAGCTTTGAATTGTTGTTGTTATTGTTATTTCTGAATCTGTGATTTCATTGGTATAGTGAACTCCAGGCAAAGACAATCTATTTATTAATGAAGATTAGAAATTATTTTGCATCTGATCAAGTTAGAGAGTGGTATATGGGCCCTGAAATGCCTAGGGTCATAAACAGGGAGAAGCGGGAAGTCAGAAGCAGGAAGTAAACTGAGGTCTTTCTGATTTGAGGCTGGCTCTCTCTCCATTACATAACACTGCTTCTCAGCAAGAATAATTAGTTAAAAAAGAAGGCAAGGTGTGGAAGGTAGGAGGAGATATGAGGTAAAGAGATCAACAAGAAGCTATTGCAATATTCCTGGTGAGAGATAATGAGGGTCTGAATTAGAGGGGTAGCTGTGTGAGTAGACAGAAGAAGATCTATACAAGTGATGTTGTGAAGGTAGAAATGAAAAGATTTAGTGATGGACTGGATATACAGAGTAAATGAGCGTGAAGAGTGGAGAATGGAAGATAACACCCAGGTCATAAGAGTGGGTGACTGAACTCTGCTTTGGACATGTTCAATTTGAGATGCACATATGACATCCAGTTTGAGATGTCTAAAAGGCAATTGTTGATGAAGGACTGGAGTTCAGTAAAGAGATTAGATTTGGACCCAGGCAAGCATATGTATATGTGTATATGTAATACATCCGTGAATCGTTTAGATAGAGATAATAAATGGATCCACTTCAGCTGATTAGATCACCAAATGAAAGAGGGTCTGATGTAGATGAAGATCCAGCTAAGACTAAGAAGGAGGGCTTAGAGAGGGAGGAAGAGGAAGAGGAGAGAGCAGTGCTATAAAAACCCAAGTAGGAGAGAGTATCCAAGAGGCAAGAGTTGCAAAATTTGCAGAAAGGTTAAAAAAAGATGAAGATTGAGAAACATACCTTTGGAGAAAAAAGTTTCAATTGAATGATGAGGTCAAAAGCCAGATTACAGAGGGTTTAGAAGCCAATGAGAGAACTAGTGTAGATGATTTTCTAAAGGAGTTTACCAAGAAGGGTAGGAGAGATATTGGATATTAGCTAGCAAAAATGACTGGATCAAAAGAGGAGCAATTTGTTGGAGAATAAGTAAAGGAACGTCAAGGAGAATAGTTACCTCTCAATAGGATATCATAATGAAGGCGAGGTAATCGGGGAAGATGTCTGAATGATGTGACGTGCGGAGGAAAGAAGAAAGAGTTCTTGGTGAATGGCCTCATTTTTTTTTTTTTAGTGAAGTCTGAGATAAAGTACCCACCTGAGATGGGGAGGGAGAGCCATGGAAGGCTTGAGGAGAGATGAGGAGGTTTGGAACTGCTGCTTTCAAGGGCAGCATTATACATATTCCCCAGGTGTACTCTCCTTTCTTCCTTAATGAGTTCAATGCCCCTTTCTCCTCTCTCCTCTCTGTCTTCTCTCCCATACACACACATTTACATACATATATGTACACACACACACATATATACCATGTTATGTTAACATGTTAAAGTGGCACAAGGAGGGGAGTTGGTTAACTGGCCCCCAAACTTTGGAATGTGCTTTAGTCATATGGAAAAGCACAGATAGCACATAAGCAGCTAAATGGTGAAGTGGATAGTGTTCTGGGCCTGGAGTCAAGAATAAGACTTGAATTTAAATCTGGCTTAAGAGACTTACTTGTTGTGTGACCTGGGACAGATCACTTAACTTCTGCTGCCTCAGTTTCCTCACATGTGAAATAAAATAGTAATAGCACTTAGCTCCCTGGATTGTTGTGAAGATCCAATGAGTTCATATTTGTAAAGTGCTTTGGAAACATTTGAAATGCTATCTATTGTTTTTAAGCATAAAATGAAAAACTAAAATTGGGGGAAAATCTTCGACTTGTTTTTCCCTTACTGGAGGAAAAAAAATAGTAAACACATTATCTTGGTCTTCTTTCATGTATATGAATCATGCAGTGCTTGAACCTGACACTTCAAGCTTTGATTAATAGTATTCTTAATTGCTTTCCTTTTTCTCCTCACAGCTGGCAGATGGAGCGCTGTAGTTCTGGCTGAACCACGTCAGCGGTCTTGATGCTGCAAACAAATGGTGTTACAGTCAGCACACTTGTCCTCTTTGATCCATCTCTCCTGCACACGGTGGAGTCAGGGGAAGTTTCCTTTTGATTTCGTCTTGTCCTTGGCTGTTCCCTTATTTCCCTTCCCAGTCCCCAAGGGATATGAGGGTCCCAGATTGAAAGGTGGTCTTGAGGACTCTAGTCCATCTCTGCTCATATCACTGAACTGGTGAGTCAAACAATACCAGCTTTGGCTGCAGAGAATTGGGCTAAGTAGTACTTGCTTTTGGAGGGGTATTCATTCCTTAACATTACTGCTTCTATTATCCTTTGCTACTTTATGGAAAGTATGACTATGTGGTACAATAAGTACAATACGTACCTGAGATTAAGGAATATACCAACTCTTAGGTGATTGCAGTTTTTTTTTTCTTGTATTTTTCCTAATCTTCACTCTCCTTGTATCTGCCTTTAGGTGAGTGATCAATGTATACCTTCAGCAGTAAATGCTTAGCTGCTCTCCAGTTCACTGGACCTTGAATAGCTGGGTCTGGGACATTTGGGAAATTTGATCTTTCTCACAAGGTGGTAATGGATGTCCATGGAGAAATAGATTCAATGCTAGCAAAGGTGAAGTCATGTTCCTCATGGGTAATGCCTTATGAAGGAAAATGTTTCCAAGTGAGAATTTGGTTGCACTCATCCCATTAACCTAAACTGACACAGAACAGATGGGGAGAGTAATAAGGAACCCAGAGTATTATCTTGCAGGCATGGTTGTTTGAATAGTGGAGAGGTTTCCATTTGCTTTTTAAAATGTTCAATATCAAATTTTCTTTAAGATTCGCATGGGTTGAAAAGTAAGGGGAAGGTATTTGGAGCAGGGTATTTTGAATTGTAACTAATTAGAGGTAAAGAACTGCGATCTGAGAGTATGTTAATACTCTAAGAGAAAACTGGGTAGCCTTTGGAAGTTTGATTAACTTTGTAGGATATAATGGTATTATCAAAATTTATTTTTATTGAGATATAGAGTTGATAGTTTTTGGTAGCATAGTATTATGGAAAGAGAAAAAAACTTAGAATAAGAAAACCTGGATCTGAGTCCTAGTCACTTACTAGCTATATGACCTTGGGCAAATCGCTTAGAACCAATGTAGCACCGTAAATAGAGTCAGAAAAGCCTGGGTTTAAATTTTGCCTCTGACACTTATTAGCTATATAACCAGTGGTCCCTGAACCTGTTTGGACCTCGATTTCCTCATCACTAAAATGGGAAGAAGAACATCTACAGTATCCACATTATACACTGTTGCCCTGTAGCTCACATAAGATAATGAAAGTAAGGCAGTTTGCAAATATTAAAGTGGCCTATTATGCCAACTATTATTATTAACTTCTCTTAGTCTCAGTTTCCTTACATTCCCAATGAGAATATAAATACAAGTTTATCCTACATATACTGCAAGGGTGAGGTTTAAATAAAATACTTTTTTGATTCCACTTCTATAATATTTTTTTACATTCTTTCTTTTCTCTCCACATGGGCACAGGGTTATTCAACATATTTACCATCTCATGTCTGGACCATGGAAGTGGCCTTTTAATTGCTCTTTCTACTTCCAGTCTTTATCCTTTCCAGTCTATTTCTTCACATATTTGTCAAATCATCCATATTATCCCCTTATGAAAAGCCTCTAGTGATTCATTACTGACTCTGGAAGGCAAAAGCTTCCACAATCTAGTTCCTAATTACCTTTCCAGACATTTTATTTTACTTGTCCTCATTCATTCTATTCTAGTCAAATGGACCTAATAGATTGACCCCCCCTCCTCACAAACCTGGTATTTGATCTCCCTTCTTCATACCTTTTCTCAATCTGTCTCATGCCTAAAATGACCTCTTTCCTCATTCTGGCCTCTTGGAATCCCTAGATTCCTTCAGCTAAGGTACCCCCTATTCAAAGGCTTTCCTTAATCCTGCAGTTATCTCCCTCCTCAAATTATCTTGTATTTACTGACCTGGGTACATACTGTACCTGCTCTCTCTTATTCTTCCAGTAGACTGTAAGCTCTTCAAGGGCAGGAGCAGGTTTATTTTTGCTTTTGTATCCTATATGGAACAGAACATAGTAATTTACATATATAATATATGTAATATATATGTATGTGTGTATGTGTGTGTGTGAATATGTATGTGTATATATGTATATATATAGTAGTTGACATTGATAAATATTTATTGAATTAAATTGAACTGTGAAACACTCTACAAATGTAAACCATTGTTAGATAATGATAGTGAAAGACTATATACATTTAGCCAACCTCATGGAGGGCTTCTTTGTTGACAGAATCTGGTTTATGTGAGCCACAGAATAATGTTTGTTACTATACAAATAAAAAGTTTTGAGGACCTTGATTCCCTCATCCTCACATTTTCTGAGAGTATTTTGTCTGTATGTCTCCATTATACCTCGTATTATACTGCTCTGTCTACATGTTATACTTGCTCTTTTCTCTCTCCTGTAGATTGCCAGCTTTATAAAGGAAGGGAGTAAATTGTTTTTCAGCTTTGTATCTTTACAGCCTAGCACAGCACTCAGCACATATAACGTGCTTAGTATTGATTGAATTGAGTGGAATTAGCCATGAAGCCTTGGATTGTAACAGCATCCCAATTCTCATGTTGCTCAATATTCGCTCCTATTTGTTCCCTTTCTCATTGTACCCATTGGATTCCAAATCATAGTTATGAATTTTTGTTCTAGAGAAAGAACAGTTTTGACCCAGGGCAAATGTCATAGGTGTGATTCAATTACCTTCTTAAGCTAGGACCCTCAAAGTGCCATTCAGGAAGTGGGGTGAACAAGGGCATAAAGGCACTCACCAGGAAAGAGGTCACTTTCCATGGAGTTGAGAGATGAAACAAGCTTATGGTATTTCCCTATTTTTCTTTCTTTCTTTTTGGAGCCAATCAGGGTTGAGTAACTTGCACAGGGTCACACAGCTAGTAAGCATCTGAGGCCAGATTTGAACTTACATCCTCGCACCACCAGAGTCCATTCTTTGCCCACTGCGACACCTACTTGTCTGTATTTTTTTTTTTTAGCTAATTCTTTTACTAGCTCAGTGTTAAGCTTTGTAGTGGTTTCTATGCTATTGAAGGGACTACAAATGATTTCTGTGCCCTCTAAATTTTGCGCCTGGGGTTGTCTTGGTAATTGCACTGTGGTGAGATACAAAGGATATATACACATATATATGTATATATACACATACATATACACACACACTTTGATATCTGTTTAAACAATCTTAAAATCAGCTGATGAGACAAGATACACACACAAGAAATAAGTAAGTACAATGCAAATCAGTCTAAGATTAAAATGTAAAAAGAGGGAGATAACATAGAGTTTGGAGAAGATTGATGTAGGTTCAAGTTCTTTGGGATGGTTTCAGGAGGTGGGTTCTAGTTAGTCCATAAAAATGGATAAGATTTGGATAAAGGGTAATTTTAATAGGGAGAAATGCATAAGCAAAGGCTTAGTGCCAAGCATTAGCTTGGGATTTTCAGATGACAACTGCAAAACTGATATGTCCTTAGTGAAAAGTTCAAGTTGGAGAATGATGTAAGGCAAGGTTGGCAACTTAAGAGTAGGGAAAGATTATAGAGAACCTTAAATGCCAGGAGTAGTAGGATCATAGAACCTAGACTTATACGCTTGAATATTATCTAGTCCAACCTACTAATTTTAAACACTTAGGAACTGAGACCAAGAGAGGGGAAATAACTATAGCTATTATTTATATCTATTGTACAGATAACAACTAAGACTCCAGATGATTAAATGAGTTGCTCATAGTCATGAGGCGCTGGAGGCAAGATTTGAACTTAAGTTGGTGAGCTGAGATTCAAATCTAGGTCACACATTCCCCCATCCCCACTATGTTGCCCCCTTGGATAGAGTTCTGTTCCTGGAGTTAGGAAGACCAGAGTTCATATCTAGTCTTAGCTCCCATCAGAGATGGTGGAAGACAGTATAATATTACAGAGACTTGGAATCAGAAGCACTTAATTCTAGTCACAGCTAGACTAAAAGTATGCTAGTCTAGCTAACAAACACTAACAAGCATGTTATTTTGGGTAAAGTTGATTAGTCCTTCTGAGTTTGAGTTTCCTTATCTATAATATGAGGGAGTTGGATGAGTTAGTCTATTAGGTCCCTTCTATCTATAAAAATCTATGATTCTATAATTATTTGTTTTTTGAACTGTCAGCTTGATTTTTATTACTGTCATTATAACTTGTCAGTAAAAGATAATATTTTCATAAATGTATATGAATTATACACTCTTGAATTTCCAAGCCAGGGTTCAGTGTAAGTCAGCATTTTTACAGAATGGCTCTCAACAAGGTATGATGTTTTACTTTAGTTCTTATGATTATCCTTCACAGAAAGGGCACAGACCAGATGCTAATTTATGAATCGACAAATATAGTGTTATGCCCTCAGTTAACAAGGGTTATTTTACAAAGTTGATTATGGTCACTGAAGGTATTGGGAGAATTACTAGGGTTGGTTCTAGACTGCTGGCTGCTTGAGATTGGACAGTAATGCTACATAGGTCGTCAATAGATAGGGTACTTGAATGTGGGGCTGACTTTGGAGGTGGCTGCATTCTCACAGCTAATATGGACTATTCACTTAGGAGTGAAAGAGAACTATGGTTATCTGAGGGTGTTCTCTGACTCACTGGATACAGGGCTTTACTAAGACAGGAAGCAGTGTTCCCTTGCCTTCTTTTTGTCCCATTAATGCCTGAGAGAGGAACCTTCTTTACATTAAGGGGAGTACATACGTGCTTCACCAAGATGCAACAGAGAAGAAATATAAATTGTTATATTATCCTACCTCCAGTGGTCTGAGGCTGGATTTGAACTTGGGAAGATGAGTCTTCCTGATTCCAGGACTGGTACTCTGTGCACTGCGCCACCTGGCTGCCTCTTTGAATGACATAAAGTTTGCAAAAAAGACAAATCAAGTTGCTAAACATTTTTACTTGCAGAAAGAAAAAAGAAAACCCAAATTTCACTGGAGCTTTATCTAGTTAGCAGGACCTTCTTACTAATTCCTTTTTTTTTTTTTAAAAAATCTGTTTACCTGCAGGAAAAGTTTTGAGTGGTATTTCTTAGCTTCTTTAAAATACTTAGTGTGACTTTAAATTGTCACTAATATTTTTTAGAACCTGAGTCAGTTGGTCTGATGATCAGTGCTTGGTCTTAATAAGGCCGCAGTTACAGATTCCGTTTCCCAAATGATTTTTTTAAGTGTGAAACCAAGAAGAGCTCTGTGCACGGCCGCAAATTTGCACTTAGAACTCTGGGCCTTCACCTTGTAAATGTCAGGAATTGTTTACAGGGCAGAATTTTCTAGTGTGAATGACTGAGATTCCTGAGTTCAACCTCCAGGAAGTCATGAGAAGAGCCCTGGTGTGACATTTATAGCTGTGTGATCCTGAAAAGTTATTTAACATTTCTGAGCCTCAATTTTCCTATCTATAAAATGGTGATAATAAAAATACTCGATGCTATTTACTACACATGGTTATTGTGAGCAACCTTTGAACCATAAAGTTCAAAATAGAGACCATGAACCTCTAACCACTGTAATAAAAATAACTCAGTTATGTGCTTAACTGATGGCATATCAGAAGCATCATATCCTAAGGTCTAGACGTACATACTTTTATTACCATAAAAATAAGTACATAACGGATACTCTTTTTACTGTACCACACTGACTTCTCAGAGGCTTGTCCTGAAATAGTCAACATGTATTTTTTAAGCACTTACTACGTGCCAGGCCCTGTGATCAGTATTAAGGATACAACTGAAGGCAAAAATAGTCTTCGTGAAGGCAGGATCAGTTACGTACTTATTTTTATGGCAATAAAGGTATGTATGTCTAGCTGCATAGCATTTAATTATGCCAACTCTTTCACAAAAGGCAGTAAGATACAGTGGGAAAAGGACAAACACGAGCATCAAGAAAACCAGATTCTAGTCCTGACTCTTCCTCTAAAACTGTATCACCTTGGATAAGTCCTTTAACTTCTCTGGGTCTAAAATTTTCTATTCATTTGTAAAATTAGGAGGCTAGATGAGATGGTTCCTAGGAGCTTTTTATGCTCTACACAATGTATTACATAATATTATAGCTGCCTCAAACAATAATGTGCCTTTAAAAAAATAAAAAAAGAGCAACTTCCTTCCTTCTCAAATAGTATGACAAAAGAAAACCCTTAATATCTGCCAGTTGAAAAAGGGAAGGTCCACAAGTTATGGTTGAGGTCTCTAAATACCTATCTTTCTTACTTTTTTTTTAAGGCAACTGGAGTTAAGTGACTTGCTCAGGGTCACACCACTACTAAGTGTCAAGTGTTTGTTCTGAGATCAAATTCGAACTCAAGTCCAGCCGGACTTCAGGGCCAGTGCTCTATCCACTGTGCCACCTAACTGCCCCCCTTTCTTACTTTCAAAACAAAAATGTGCAGTGGTCTTAAACTCTAGTAGGATTATGGGAGGGCATGAGGGATTTCTAATGACTGGATCCCCACTGTGGAGGTCCAGCAAAGTCATTACAAGCATTCTTCATGCCTGGGTAACCCTCCAGAAACATTACTGAAGCAAAGAAGAAAAGCACCCTTAAATCTACTTTTTAAGACAAGTCCAATTGGAGTTTGGGGGCAGAAAACATGGGACATGGCAGAGCCATTCATCACAAAAAGAGTTATCCCTGGATTAGGGAGAAGTAGAACAAGGAGAAAGTACATACTTCTCATAATTTACTAATTTATGCTAATTATTCTTACCAATGAATGGTAAACTCAGCTTAGCTTTATAAATTTTAGTGCCCTAAGGCAAGATGATGGTCACCCTAAACTAGTTTTAACCTGATGTAAAGCCTGCAATTCACCCTATCTGGTCTTGGCATAAAACCTAAAAACACCATCAAAGCCTGTGATCTATCCTTTTGAATAGATGAAAATATCTTGATTCTTGGATTTAGGATGTGTGGCCTCAAATATTCATTGTGAATGTCTTAACCTCCCAGAGTGGGTTCAACTCCTCCTCCCTAGTGTGGCTCCTCTGTCTCTGCTGCCTGATGAAATGACTTAGGCATTAAAGCTAAATGTGTGGAGACCTATCTCTACCTCTACCTCTTAAGTTTGGTAGCTATAGCTGGAGAAGGAATGGTAGAAATAATGAAGAAACTCTGAAATGGCAGCTATGGAGGCTAGCTAAGGTGAAAGAAAGGCTCAGTGCTAGCCTTCCTCATAGAAATAGTTCTAGATTTAGAAATCAGAGGACCTGGGGTCTGATCCTGGCTCTGCTTGTTATTAACTATGCAACCTTGGGCAAATTAACTTCATGGTTGGGCCTCAGTTTCTTCATCTGAAAAATGAGGGAGCATAGCCTATCTCCTCTGTATGATCCCATCTAGTTTGAAATCCTATGGACTTCTGAGTCTAGCAAGAGTACTGGAGACTAGGAAACGGGAAATCCAGGGGTTGGGTTTCTGCCTGGCTGCTGAAGAGTTGTGTGACCTTAGACAAGTTGTTTCATCACTTAAAAAATAAAGGAATGGAACTAGATGACCTCTATGTCCCTCTCAATTCTAGGTTTCTGTGAATTTAAGTAAACAAATATTAAATGTAAGGGACTGTGTGGCTAAATAGGATTTGGAGTCAAAGGACCTGAGTTCAAATTCTGGCTTCTACTATTTTTTAAATAATATTTTATTTTTTCCCAATTGCATATAATGATGATTTTCATAAGCAGTGTGACCTTGAACAAGTTATAGGACAATGTACCCTCTCAGCTCTAGAATGTCTGCCCCTACCCCTGTTATTCTGGTTCCTGAGTGCCCCATATGGCTCACTATATTTAGACAGCCCAAGCCAGGCCTTACCTTACTGCCCAGTGATCCTGTCAGATGCTCTGTGATCCTCTGTTGTGCTCCCTCCCCTAACCCATCCTCCCTCTTCAGTTCTGGAACCATAATTAAATCAATACTGTATAGCTTATAGGGCATAATCTATTGCCTTATGACTCTGATTGCCTTCTCTCTTTCTAAATCAAAAGACCCAGACCTGCAACCACTTCCCTGTGTGTGTTGTCTCCCCCAGAATATAAGCTTCTTGAGGTCAGGGTCTATCCATTTTTATATCTGTATTACCAGCGCTTAGTATAATGTTTGGCATCAAGCATGCAGATAATAAATGCTTTTCATTCATTCATTCATTCATTCATTCATTCGCATCTAGTCCAACTCCCTCATTTTTCAGACGAGGAACCTGAGGTCAGAGTTAAGTGACTAGTTCAAAGTCACAAGAGTAGTTAGTGGCAGAGCTGGTCCTCTGACTTACACCAATACCACACCTAATTCTTCAGTTTCTTGAAGTTTCTATTAGCTCCTAATCCTATTGATTGCATATGATTTTTCTGTGGTTTTAGGGAGACCCAGGTATGATGTTGCCTGGAAAACCGGGAATCACTGGTTTTCAAGGAGTAAAAGGAAGTTCAGAGGGAAATGGAGAAAATGGACTCCCTGGACTTCCATGCCCTCCAGGATGCCCAGGAAGTGAAGGACCTAATGGGCCACCAGGTACTTGGTTTGGTTATTTGCAACCACACCAGGGCTGAGCTAAAATAAAGGAATATTATATATGTTAAGTCCTGGGGGGAGGTGGGGGAGGAATGGGAAGAAGGGGGCACATGGGAACAAAGGCCACTTTTGGAAAATTTCTCCTATAGAGAAAACAGGCAGAAGTGGCGCTCTCTCTCTCTCTCTCTCTCTCTCTCTCTCTCTCTCTCTCTCCCACACACATACACACACACACACACACATATTTTGGTCTGGATCTGTAATTTCATCAGTTTAGAGAACTGGTGTGCAGACTCCTAATGCTTTAGATTAAATATTCTGTGACTTAGAGTCTTACAGAAATGCTTGGGGAACTGAGAGAATAACTTTCCCACAGTCACAAACTAGTGTGTGTCAGATTTAGGACTTGTAGGCATTCAGGCCTTCCTCCAGGACTCCAAGGGCAGCCCTGGATCCACAATGCTGGACTGAAGAATGCTTTATTATGCAAGCATTTTATAAGCTTTTTATTCATTTTATTTCACTGCTTCAGAGATGTGATGGGCTTAGTAGTGTTGCTCCTGAATCCACCAAAGCTAAGCACAACCTTTCTATGACTTAAGAGATTGGCTTTGTCTTCATGGCCTGATGTAGTCAAAGAATATGTTGCCAAGTGGTTAATCCTTTGGTGATTAGTGTCACCAAAGCTAACCACACTGACTCACAGGGCAGGCTCAATCAACACTCAAAGATTTTACAACTTAGTAGGGGATGCCAGGGCTTGAGCTCCATTGACAAAGCCGTCCTTGGTCACCTCCATGACATAATGGGGCGTCATAGTAAGAGTATGATCTGTGAAATTCCTGTTTAAAACAATTTATTCTTTCTTAGATATTTTATGACAATGACATTTGAGTGTTTCTTATGTCTTTCATTTCAGAAGAGGGGAAGGCAAGGAGAGATAGGGAATGGATCCATGATTTCACTGATATAGGAGATTCTCTCTACTAATGTATGTGGGTACCTCCTCTGAAAGTTATAGTCTTATCTCTGTCTATCTATGTCACCAAGAGGTTATGGGTCTAGCTCCGGGTCACAAAAGCAGTTTATGTCAGAGACAGGACTTCCTGGCTCTAAGCCCAGCTTTCTATCCATTATGTCACCCTGCATCTCATTTCTAACTAAAGAGTTTTTTGAAGTTTCAGTTCTTTCAAAAAATTCCTACATTTAAAGGATTAGTAGAAATCAGACATATATGTAATTTGTTTCTTCTATTTTCTAAAAAGTTATATCCCTAAAAAGTTTTTCCCTATGTGGCAGGGATAAAATGAGTCAAAATTTATAGTAATAACAATAATCGTGAATGAATTATACTTCTTGTCAGGTTATGACATGCATTTAGGTGCAGTGTATATTAGATACATCGCAAATGAACATTGAGCAAATATGTATATATGTGTATGTGTGTGTGTATTACATACACACTTTTTCTTGAACATACACTGAATGTAAATAAGACAATAAATTGAACCCAGAACTAAAATAGAAATGCATCCTGGATTACCTCTGGAACAATACAATTTAATAATCTCAAGCTTCTCCCTGAAACAAAGGATTGACTACCTCCTATGTCAAACACTAAAATGGACAGATGATGTGGGGGCTAAAATATGAAAGTTGTCTTATGGTAGTTAAAATAGATATATACCATAAATAGGCAGAAATTAAAGTCACCCCCACATAATGGATAGCTTGAATTTTCTTTTCCTGAGTTTGTCATCTGTGTTTCTGCCTTCACTTGGGCAAGTTACTGAAATTATTTGGGACTCAGTCTCCTTTTATCTGTATAGCCTAGTCCACTAAATACAGATTCCTTCATAAATAATAACATCATCACTACAGTGATGGAAATCTTGGCAAAAGAGGCTTCCTGTTTTTATAAGCAGTATTAATATGCAGACTAGACTGTACAGCTAAGAGGTTATAATTCTTCAATAATCATAGAATTAATTGAGTTGAGTTCATATAATTTATCCATCTTTCATTTCTTCAGATAAAGAAACTGAGGCATAACTAGTTTTAGTAACTTGCTGAGTGCCACATTCCTAGTTAGAGGCAAGGCAAGGACCAGAACTCTGGTGTCTGTAAACTCAGTTGACTGGTTTTTCTATCATGCTGTGCTGAAGAAAAATAGTGATGGCTTAATCTGCCTCCCTCATTAGAATGTCAACTCTTTGAGGGCAGGGACTATTTCATTACGTAGGGTGTATCCCTAGCACCTAGCACAATGTCTGCTGCATAGCTGGTGCTTAATAAATGCTTGATGATTGATCTAGTTCCCAATTTTATTTGACCATTTCCATTGCCACTCCAACTCTATCTTTTTACTATTAATCAGGTGTTGGGGGATGGGAAGAGGGAAAGTTGTTATTGCTGTTGAGAGGCAGTATGGTGTAATAACAATAGTACTGAAATCAGATTAAGGAGGTCTGAGTTTTAATGACAGTTGTGTGGCCATGGGGGAATTCATTCACGCCTGAGGATCTCAGTTTCTTCATATGCATTGTCAATCATGCTACTTATGCTAATTATCTCTCAACGTTGTTGAGGAAGCTACTTATGAACTTTAAGACCTATAGAAATATGAGTTGAAATTATTGATGGTTTTTGTTTTTGACAGAGACAGAGGCTTGGAAGGTCTAAAAGGGGACCCAGGGATACCAGGCTTAGACAAATCAGGATCCCCAGGAGAACCTGGGCCACTAAGTCTGCCAGGTCATCGAGGGGATAAAGGACTAGTAGGTCCAGCAGGACATCCAAGACTCCAGGACACCCAGGTCAAGCAAATACTGGGCATACATTTTTAAATTAGAAATTTTCTTTCAGTTTATGAGGCATCTATTCTGAACTATTTATTAGAAGGGTTAATGTCAGTAATATATGATAATTTACTTTTAGCCTGCATTTATTGAGCATATTCCTTTGGTTTCCTAAGGCTGTAAGCATTTTGCTGTTCTCCTCTAGAGAAAATCAAGGAATGGCAACTCTGCTCCAAACTGAATCAAGATTCTTTAGCCATTCCAAAAATATATTTGGTACCAAGATTAGAAAAATGGGACCTTCTGTTGGCCATCTATTTAACAAACAAGTTTCTGTTGTTTGTTAACAAGAAACCTCTCCTTTCACTCTTTTTTTGTGCCTCTTTTATCTTGCTATTAATTTTCTTTTCACAATTTTCTTGCATCACTCAATTTCCTTTCTTCATTTTTCCTCTACCATTTTTGTATCTTTAACTTTTCTAGTAATTCTTGTTGGGCTTGTGACCATTAGTATCTTTATTTGAGGCTTTGTTTTCACATTGTTATCTTCTTCTGAGTTTGTGTCTTGGTCATCCCTGCCACATAGTAGCTTCTTACAGTTGGCTTTTTTTTTGTTCATTTTTTAGCCTATTTCTTAACTTTGAACTTTATATTAAGGTTGGGTTCTACTCACCTACAGGTGAGGAGGCACTGTCCCATGCTTTAGGACTTTTCACACTGTTGCTTTCAAAGCTAGTTCTGGGGGGTCCACAAGTTTTCAGTGCTTCTAAGGTAGTGTGATCTGGGGAGAGATATGGTTACTGCTCTTCTGGTCTGTGATCTGGTATTTACCCAGGAAGAGCTCCTACTCCTCTGTAGCTGCAAGTACTAGTGTTCCTCTTGGCCCTGGATGTGTGACCAGTTGAGACCACAAACATTAGTACCCCTCTCTGCCTAGGAACTGCCACCAGATACCTGTTACCCTGTGACTGACCACAAGTGCTTCTTTTCACTGTAGAACTGCAACCCAGAACTGGTTATAAGCAATGGAGTTGCCAATCTATGCCAACTGCACCAAATGTCAGAAAAGGGTTCCCTGTAATCTATTTCTGACCATTTGTCTAACCCCCTTACTGTCTCTGGGCTGAGAGCTCCCAAGCTGCTACCACCTCCAAAGCCCACAGTTGGTGCTGCTCCTACCCCAATGTCACAGACCTGTCCTGTCAATCTCCTAAGCTGTCAGGCTGAAAAAATGTCTCACTCTGGCCCTTTGTTGGCTCTGCTACTCCAAAATTTGATTTGAGGCATTATTTTAAAGTGGTTTGAAGGGGAATGTTGAGAGAGTTTGGCTGGGTTGCTACCTCTAATCTGCCATCTTGGCTCCACTCCAATCAATCTCCACCCTTTGGCTCTTATCATCTGTTTCTATTTTAGACTAAGTCTATTCAGGCACCTTGGCTGATTTTCCCACTGTTAAGCAGTGAAAGCTACCTGACCCAAATATGTGATTTTCTTTGCTTTGATAATTCAAAACACTTCTATGTTGCTTCAGTTCCACAGGCCTAAAGGGAGAGTTGGCATGATGAATTATCCTGGAACAACTGGGTGTCCTGGGATTCTTGGGAACCCAGGAACCCCAGGACACAAGGTTAAGTTGTATTGGTGAAGGCATAAATAATGTAGTCAAAAGAACATTGAACCTGAAGTCAGAAAACCTGGGTTTGATTTCTGGTTATGTTTCTTTCTAGCTATCAGTTTCTTCATCTATAGAATAAGAATAATAATACCTGTATTACTGAACCCAGCTCAAAGAGCTACTATGAGGATTGAGTGAGAAAGTATATGTAAAACACCTTGTCAAGTCTAAAGCACTATATAAATGTCGGCTGTCATTACATACATTATTATCTATTTCCAGCATTTAGCAAGAATATGCTATGTTTGGATCTTTAGGGGAGAACAAGTCACATGTTCATTTCAGTGGGAAAAAGAGTTCTGAAAATAATGCATTTTGTTGTACTTTTTTATTCTTTTCTCATTTTTATGTCTCTCTCAGCTGCCATACCATTTATCCTATATCTTAAACATTTTTGTGGATGCTCTTGGAAACTTTTTAGCAATGCATACCAACTCACCTTTTCCAGTTATATACACCTTAGACACTGTGGAGTTTTTTTTTTTATAATGCTGATATATGTATGAGAGTTACCTCATAAGAGCATTGAAGACAGCTTTTGCTCTATTTTTTTTTGCTCTAATTCTTTATGGAAGTAAAAAATAAACAAAATAAGATGTTACATTCTTTCCATATCTGAGTCAGTTGTGTGATGCTGACCATATATACATATATAGTTCTTATAAAGATTTTATAACGACAATAGTGCAGGTATATGGGCCAGTAGTTGAAGATAACTTTTCAGTTGCCTTTTGTTGTGGATAAAATGTCATCCACAATCTTTTCCCAGATTTTACAAATCAAGAATCAATGTTACTGCTGCTCTTTTTAGGTAGCTTTGGAATTCCAGGAAGAAAGGGGAAGAAAGGACTTCCTGAAGCAAAGGGGGAAAGAGGTAAAAAGGGAAACCAAGAACCATCAATGATATCAACTGATGTAGGGGAGAAAGGTGAACCAGGACCAGAAGGTAAGGAGTGTTCTTGTGTCTAAAACACTTTTTATAGCTAAATATGTGTTTCTGAGCACATTTTGTGTTTAATATTATTTTTAAAAAGGTAGGTTCTCCAAAACTCCAGTTCTCTTGGTGAGAAAACATTATATACTCAAAAAGTAGGCTATAATTAAAACCTTATCTTAATGTTCCAGATAATCCTGGAGAGCACTGGGACTGGGTTCTACTCTATGTACATCCCCAAATTTTGTCTGCAACAATTACTATCTACGTATTATAATTTAAACAAGTTACCTACAATCACTGTGTACACTTAGTGATTAGCTAATATGCTTAGTAAGCTGGTATTCACATACATTCAATTTGCATTTTAATGTTTTTGATTTAGTCTTAGAATGAAATAAAGGTGAAAAAATGATTGAGAAAGATGAGAAAAGGCCTAGTCTTTATTTCTTTGCCAAACTTTAATCAATTGTATCCACAAATCCAGAGAGCTGAAAAGAAAATATTAACATTCTACATAAATTAATCCTAAGAGTGAGATGAGTTCTTTGTTCACTCTCCCCAAGCAGCCTTCTCACCCTGTGAGATCCCTCCACTGTTGCAGCCCGTTTGATTGGTCTGTTCCTCTCAGACCCTGCAATTTAGGGAAAGGCCAGGGCCAGCCACAGTTATTGCTTCTGGACTTTCTTTCTCCATCTCTTCCCTACCACCCAGGTTTTTACCTTTCTTTTAAGTGTTTTCTTCTCTGTCTTTACTACAAGGAATGTATGCTCCTTGAGGGCAGGGACTGTTTATTTTTTGTTTGCTTATTGGGTTTTTTTTGGCTTATATTTGTATTCCCAGCAGTTAGTATAGTGTCTGGCACATAGTAAGCACTTAATAAAGGCTTGTTGACTTATTCACTTGATTTGAGCAGGAACAAAATCTCATTGATATTTATGGTCTCTAAAAAGTAAAGATCTAACAAAATTTCTATTACTTTTTGAAAAACGGTCATCCACTTGTTAAAACACAGGAATAAGTTTAGAAAAAGCTGTCAAAAAGAAGTACTTTTATTATAAAAGAAAGTTAGAGAACAGAAGTCTTTTTTAGGAACCTCATATTTTCATTTTAGCCCAGAAAATTCATTATTTTCAGATTTACAAAATCCTGGGTTATGTTTTACTTTTAGCTGGAAAAGTAACTTTTTAGGAAATAATACTACTATGTTGTCATATTTTAAAAAACTGTTAATATAACTATTTTAAGTAATGTTGCAAAATACAATAACTGACACAAAATTACAAAGAGATCTAATGCGTTTTAAATGGATTTATTCAGGTAAAACATCTTTGATTGACTTTGCTTTGGCAGACAAACTCACTACTGTTATAGATTATTTGTGTAATTTGGTTAGCATTTTATAAGCCTTTTATGAGGAAATCCCAATACCATATCCATTACTACATAAGTTATACTTTGACCCTAACATACATATGGACTGTACATACAAGGAAATAATTTGGCATCTCATTGAATTCAATCCTTTGGCAGAGGATAAGGTAAATATATATGTATATGTCTAAGAAAAATATTATACCTAGTCAGCATAGTATAGTGGGAAGAATTACTAAAACTAAAGTCAGGAGAACTGTGTTTGAATTTCACCTGGTACTTTCTATCTGTGTGACAGTGGACATGTTACTTAACCTGAGTATCAGTTTCCTTATCTGTAGAATGGGAATAATATTTTTACTATTTACATCATAGCCCTGCTTTGAGGATCAAATGAGAAGATGTAGGTGTAATGAGGATAATCAGGAATCCATCCCTCCCCCTCATTTGGTGGACTGGGGTACTACTGGAGGTAAATGTTTGGCCTGGTCTTTTCCAATGGGTGATCCTCTTGAGTAAGGACATGTTCAATTAGAGGCTTCTGCTGGATTCACTTATGATCTCCATTTCCTTCCACACAACCCCCGTCAGTAACTGGGGGACTATACCAAAGAACACTGGGTACTGGGCATGGAAAGATGTCAGCTCAGTAGACTTTAAAGAGAGAGAGAAAGAACACTCACACTCTTCGCTTCTATACATGTGGCCTAGGACTCTATCAGTTCTTCATTGGACTTCCAACCTACCTCTAGCAGTTATGAGTGCTCAGTGACCAATTCTCTTTAGATAGTACATAACTAGGGAGATGAAAGGGTCGGGAGGGGGAATGAAGGAAGGGAGAAATATGAGAATTTCCCTCTCCACACAGGAAGTTCAAAGGACAGATGTTCTATTGCAGTTGTAAAATGCTTTGTAAAAAGCACTATGGAAATAGAATACAGGTTCTGGGGCCTACTCTCTCAATCCCACCTGGACTGGCGTTTGGGTCCCCAGAGTATATCTAACTACCTCTTCCCTCAGAATTTGAGGGGGTAATCCTAAAAGGTTGGGGGATTTTTCTAGCCCTCATGTGTGCCCGTTAATATACTTCCTCCACTGATTGTCAATTGTATCAATTAGGCAGCCAGCATTAATTTGCTCTTAGAAATGAATTGATAAAAACACCCTCCAAATCTAGGGCCCACTATCCCACATGTACATACAGAGTCCAGGGGAAAGTGGACTCAAGCTTAGTGAGCACGTGGGGCGAAGATATGACAGAGTTTGTGGTTGCTGGATGTTCTTATCTTGATGGCCATGAAGGTCCCCATGAGGATTTCCTTAGGCATGGTATAGCTCTCTGGTGGGCTCCTAGTAGAATCCTGGATCTGCCTTTCCTTGCTGTTTCTAGTTTGCCCTCAGCTCCCAATGCAGACTTATTAGTAGTTATTCAGGAGACACTTCTGGGACACCCAAGGTAAGTCTAATATCTTCTGACCTTTCAAAATTTACAAGGTCATTCTCTGGTAAAGGGTTAGAGGAGAAAATAGAAGTTTTTCTCCTCCCTTTCCCATCCCCCAGCAATTCCTTTTTGGGGGTTTGACTGGAACTGCTTCTACCACTAAGCTGCCCTACCACTTGAATGCCCAAGCTTCCAAACTGGCTTGCTATTTTATGCACAATTCATAGAGTATGGTATTGTTTCATTTCATTTCATCCAATGGCTTTCTTACCCTCCAAGATGATTAAGGACTTTTTGCATTTAGTTTAAAGCTTTTGATTGATAGATTCTATAAAGGTATCCTTATATGATTAAGGTAGTTACTCTGAGGTGAGTTAATTGACTTAATCAAAGATCACTTTTATAGAAACATCAATTATTATTGTTTTTAGTAAATCTGCAATCATGCTTTGTTCATTGCTTTGTTCAGCTCTGCTTATATGTGTGTGTGTGTGTATGTATATATGTATATTCTTCTATCCTTGTTGTTGTTTGTCCTTCATTCTTGGAGAGGACCATGACATCAGGAAGGTGATGCCGTGACATACAAGTGAATTGGATTTAAGTGAGGGAGGGCTGTGCAAAGTCACCAACCTCCAAAGCCATCTGGGTCCAGTGGCAAGATATAGATCAGGATGACTGGAGATGGCCCTGGATGCTGTGGGAGACCTTGGCCTTTTAAAGTTAAGGTCTTTCCCAGGTCTCAGTTTGATTGAGGCAAATGCCCATATGAGAGGCAATAAGGGAAAAAGTTCTGGGCTACAATCAAGTTTTAGTCCCAATTCTGCCATTAAATTGATTGGTCATTTAAAATATGCCTATTTTCTCATCTGTAAAGTTTTGTGAACTATATAATCTCTATATAATTTAGAACTTGCCAGTTCTAAATAAAGGATTCAAAATCACTTTCATTCCTCTATCCAAATACTTGCTTAAGCAGAATCTATCACTATTGTGAGGGTTAATATTCATTTAGGCACAATTCTGCCAGAATTTTAATATATAAATACATTAGTAACCTCTCTGTAATCTCTTTAAACTTGAACCTTGAAGAAATGAGAACATAATATGCCAATTTAATAGATTTTAAAAGTCTAGGATTTCTATGTACTCTAGATTCCTTGACACTTATAACATAAAAATGACCACACATGCATATACATATCAATAAATATTTCTTTTTGGTGTATTTTATATTATTATTTATTTTAAATGTTATTTTAACTGGGAGGTTTCATTTATTTTCTAATCATGCAACATTTATTCAGCAAATAATATGTGCTAGGCATTATGGGAGATATGAAGAAATATAAGACCCTGACCTGACCCTGAGGACTTACAGTCTGGCTGGTAATACTGGCTGAGAGCACTTTCATGTTGGTTCTGATGACGTTTGTGATGAAGAACAAAGAAGAAGCAGGAGGAATGAAGTACACATAAAATTGGGAAAGAAAGGCAGAAATGAGAAGGGAGGCAGAGGGTCATGGGACAGAAAACCAGAATAACTGATGGAGGGGGCAGAACTAAGTGAAAAATATAAAGTAAAATATAATATGGCAACTAGTTTCTTGTAGAAAATAAATGAATGTATCTGCCACTCCTCCTGTTTTGAGGTTTATAGTGTCAAAATCATTTCAAATTGTATTTCTTTCATTCATTCTTGTCTTTCTGTCCCTGATTCTTATCACAGTACCTGATACATGGTAGGCACTTAATAAATGCATGTTGAATTGAAATGAGTTGATTTGAAACAAATCATCAAGCTTTAAGATACGGAAGAAGAAAAGAAATATCCAGGAAAAGTATTGTCACATCGATTGGCCAGTAACCTGTACAGGTCTTCTGAAGTGGCACCTGGAATCACAGCAACACCAATGGAAGTGCACATGGGGTAAGGGTGGCTTAGGTGCTGCATAACAGCTAGAAAGTGGGGGGTAGAGCGAAGATGGCAGAGTAAAAGTAGTGACCTGTGGAGCTCTCCCCCAAAAAGCTCTGCCTGTAAAAATGGCTCTAATCATACAAATGGGAAAAGGACTCACATGTACAAAAATATTCATAGCAGCTCTTTTTGCAATGACAAAGAATTGGAAATTGAGACGATGCCCATCAATTGGGAAATGGCTGAGCAAGTTGTGGTATATGAATGTAATGGAATACTATTGTGCTATAAGAAATGATGAGCAGGTAAACCAGAAAAACCTGGAAAGACTTGTATGGTCTGATGCTGAGTGAAGTGAGCAGAATGAGGAGAAGGTTGTACAAGGTAATAGCCACATTATGTGATGACTAACTTTGATAGACTTAACCTTTCTCAGCAATACAAGGATTTAAGACATCTCCAAAGGCCTCATGATGGAAAATGCTATCTACATCCAAAGAAATAACTATGGAGTTTGAATGCAGATCGAAGAATACTATTTATTTTTCTTCTGTTGTATTTTGTTTCTTCTTTCTGGTGGTTCCTTCTATTAGTTGTGAATCTTACTTACAACATCACTAATGTGAAAATATGTTTACTAGGAATGTATATGTATAGCCTATATCAGATTGCATGCTGTCTTGGGGAGGGAGGTGGGGAGAGAGGGGGAGAAAAATTTAAAACTCAAAAGCTTATGGAAGTGATTGTTGTTAATTCAAAATAAATTAATTTTAAAAAATGACTCTAAACAAATTCTAGAGCAGCAGAACCCACAAAAAGACAGAATGAAATAAATTTCCAGCCCAAGACAACCTGGATAGTTGATGGGAAAGGTCTGTTACACCAGTTAGGAGAGGAACACAGTTCAGCATGGGCCACACAGGCAAAGACCAGGCCTCAGTGAACCTGGAGCAGTCCTCAGGGGATTGAATCAAGGGGAGCTGTGTCAGTTTCCAGGCATCTCAATGCACAAACACCAAAGACAACTTAGAAGGTCAGTAGGAAAGGCCTATTGGATCATGGTGAGAGAGGAGTTCTGTTCAGCCCCAGTCCTGGTACAGCCTTAGGGTGGCGGCTACTTCTGGAGCTCTCAGCCCACTGAAGGAGGGTGGATTGAGTGGCTGATCAGGAGGGATTGCTGGGATCTCTTTGCTAGTGCTGAGGCAGGATTCTCTTCCTTTGACCATGCTTGGATCTGGATCACAGTCCTGGGTGGCAGTCCTGGGGCTAGGAGGAGCTCCAGCATGGTGGAGCTTGTGGTAGCAGTGGAGAGGGAATCCTTCTCACAGTTCCAAGGCAGAAAAGAGTACTTGTAGTCACTCATAGACCAGAACACAGGCCAGGAAAGGTGTAAACACCTCTCCCTTGATCATACCACCTTGGAAGAACTGAAAATTTATAGGTCCCTAGAAATATCTCTGAAAACAGTTGCACAAAACCCCCAAAGCTTGGGACAGTACATTCCTCACACTGGAAGCAGACTGCTACCTTAACAAAGAGTTTAAAATTCTAGCAATTGGCTGGGAAGATGAGCAAACAACACAAAAAGTCAGACCATAGAATCTTACTTTAGTGACAAAGAAGATCAAAACATACAACCAGAAGAAGATAAAGTCAAATATACTACATCCAAAGCCTCCAAGAAAAAATATGAATCAGTCATTGGCCATAGAAGAGCTCATAAAGTATTTTGAGAAGCAAGTAAGAGAAGTAGAGGAAAAACTGGGAAGAGAAATGAGAGAGATGAAAGAAAATCATGAAAAATAAGTCAATAACTTGCTAAAGGAGTCTCAAAAAAGTACTAAAGAAAATAACACGTTAAAAAATAACCTAGCCCAAATGGCAAAAGAAGTCCAAAAAGCCAATGAGGAGAAGAATGCCTTAAAAAGCAGAATTGGCCAAATGGAAAAGTAAGTCCAAAAGTTCACTGAAGAAAATACTTCCTTAAAAATTAGAATGGAGCAAATGGAAGCTACTGACTTTATGAGGGATCAAGAAATTGTAAAACAAAACCAAAAGATTGAAAAAAAATGGAAGACAATGTGAAATATCTCATTGGAAAAACAACTGACCTGGAAAATAGATGTAGGAGAGATAATTTAAAAGTTATTGGACTATCTGAAAGCCATGATGAAAAAAAGAGCCTAAAAATCATCTTTCAAGAAATCAAGGAAAACAGCCCTGATATTTTAGAACCAGAGGGCAAAATAGAAGTTGAAAGAATCAACCGATCACCTTCTGAGAGATAACACCAAAGGAAAACCCCTAGGAATATTATAGCCAAATTCTAGAGTTCCCAGGTCAATGAGAAAATATTACAAGAAGCCAGAAAGAAACAATTCAAATATTGTGGAAACACAATCAGGATAATACAAGATTTAGTAGCTTCTACATTAAGGAACCAGAGGACTTGGAATATAATATTCTGGAGGTCAAAGGAGATAGGATTACAACCAAGAATCACTTACCCAGCAAAACTGAGTATAATCTTTCAGGATAATACAAGATTTAGTAGCTTCTACATTAAGGAACCAGAGGACTTGGAATATAATATTCTGGAGGTCAAAGGAGATAGGATTAAAACCAAGAATCACCTACCCAGCAAAACTGAGTATAATCTTTCAGGGGGAAAAATGGATATTTAGTGAAATAAAGACTTTCAAGCATTCTTGATGAAAAGATCAGAGCTGAATAGAAATTTTGACTTTCAAATACAAGACTCAAGAGAAGCATGAAGAGGTAAACAGGAAAGAGAAATCAAAAGGGACTTAATAAAGTTGAACTGTTTACATTCCTACATGGAAAGATGATATTTTTAACTCATGAGACCTTTATCAGTATTAGGGTAGTTGGAGGGAAAAATATAGATATAGATAAATAAATAGATAGATAGAGGGCACAGGGTGAGTTGAAGATGAAGGGGTGATATCTGGACAATAAAATTAAGGGGTGAGAGGATTATACTGGGAGAAGGCAAAAGGGAGAGGTAGAATGGGGTAAATTATCTCACATAAAACAGACAAGAAAAAAGCTTTTACAATGGAGGGGAAATGGGGGAAGGTGAGAGGGAATGAGTGAACTTTATTCTCATTGGATTTGGCTTAAAGAGGGTATAACATCCACACTCAATAGAGTATGGAAATCTATCTTACCTTACAGGAAAATAGGGGAGAAGGGGAGAAAGGAGGGCAGATTCAGGGAGGGGGTAATCAGAAGCAAACACTTTTGAGGAGGGACAGGGTTAAAAGAGAGAATGGAATAAATGGGGGGTGGGATAGGATGAAGGGAAATATAGTTAGTTTTTTACAGCATAACTATTATGGAAGTATTTTGCATGATTACACATATATAACCTGTATTGAGTTGCTTGCCTTCTCAATGAAGGTGGGTGGGAAGGGAGGGAGAGAATTTGGAACCTAAAGTTTTAAAAACAAATGTTAAAAATTGTTTTTACATGCAACTGGGAAATAAGATATACAGGCAATGGGGTATAGAAACCTATCCTGCCCTACAGGAAAATAGAAGGGGAAGGGATAATAGAAGGGGGGGTGATAGAAGGGAGGGCAGATTAGGGGTAGGGGTATTCAGACTGCATGCAGTCTTGGGGAGGAGGGGCAAGATGTGGAGAAAATTTGGAACTCAAAACCTTGTGGAAGTGAATGTTGAAAACTAAAAAATAAAAAAAAGGAAGAAGGTGGAGCAATTGGAGGAGTGGGAACAGAAATATGTGTAATGGGACCACCAATTCTCCTGGTTATAGTAAGGAAAAAGCTGAATGATGAAAATTGTTCCATTATTTTCATTAAAAATGAACCTGTTTACCAGCTTAAAAAACAGGTAGAAAGTGCCCATGAAAAAAAAAAAACTTTCATTCACTGAATTCCTGTACCATTCCCTGACACCATGCCCTAGATTGGTACTTCAGAGACCTATTCCATTGTGATTCCCTCTCAAGCTTTGGACCACTGTTTTTACCTTTATTTTCTAACTCCTACCTAACTCTCTGTATTCATTTAACAAAACAGTGAATTACTTATTTTACACCAGTATTTTGTTTACCCATTTGGATCAAATCTTGGAACAAGTCCTTTTGTCCACAGTATGTTCTTTTCCTCCAAGTTTGCTAGTTGCCTTTACTCATAAGCAGTTATGTGACATAAGGGATGGAGCACTGGACTTGGGGTCAAGAAGACCTGAGTTTGAATTCTGCCGTAGATATTTAGTAGCTCTGTGACCCTGGGCTAGTCCCTTCACATCTGTTTGCTTCAGTTTCCTCATACATATGATGGTGATAATAATAACATCGACCTCAAAAGGTTGTTGTGAGGGTCAAATCAAGCAACATATTTTTATGAACTTTGCAAACTTAAAAGAACTATATAAAAATATTAACTATATTATTACTGTTGTAGTTATCACCAACATAATAAGCTGCCAGCTGCAACTCTGTCAAGGGTAGAGCCTATTGCCATAGAATAATTGATTAAAAACTTGAAGGGGGCAGCTGGGTGGCATAGTGGATAACATACCAGCCCTAGAGTTGGGAGGACCTGAGTTCAAGTCCAGTTTCAGACACTTACTGGCTGTGTGATCCTGGGCAAGTCATTTAATCCTAATTGCCTCCAAAAACAACCATAAATTAGAAGGGACCTTGGAAGCCAGCAAACCCGACCCTTTCTTTTATGAATGAGGATGAGGCACAGAAAAGTTGGGTGTTTTGCCGAGCACATAGCTAATAAGTACCTGAGGTAAGATTTGAACCCAGGACTTCTTGGCTCCAAGTCCAGCACTCTATCCACAAATTCATGTCCCTCGAACACCTACCTAATCTAATTAAAGAGTTTCAAGTCCTAACTGCTGCATTACAGCAACGACTGGACTATAGCAGACTGCTAATAAGTATTTATTAAGCACCCAATCTGTATCAAGTACTATGTTAAGTGCTGAGGATACAAAAGGCAGTCCTTGCTTTCCAGGAGCTAATAGTCAATGGATCAATAGCATGTGAACAACTATGTATAAATAAGTATTTGCAGGATAGACTGGAGATAATCAACAGAGGGAAGTCACTAGGATTAAGGGGGACTAGGAAAGACTTCTTGTATATGATATTTTATCTGGGACTTGAAGGAAGCTAGGGAAGCCAGGAGGAGGAGGTAAGGAAGGAGAGCATTATAGGCATGGGGGACAATCAGTAAAAATGCTACGATCCTGGGGGCTTGTCAGTTGGGCATTTTACCGAGCACTGCCCAAGTTCCAGCGGTCTTGCCTTTGACTTATGGTGCAATTTTGTGAAGAAGGAAAAGAAGCCTTGCTGCAAATAGCTGCAAGAAAAGACAACATGGTTGGCTCTAGGAGAAGCCAGCACATGTTTTCCCAACATGGGAACTGTTGGTCCAGAAATGTGGCCAATAGTAGGTGATGGTCAAGATGTTTGGATTGTGGGCCATACTGGACCTCTGAGGTTGCTGAGCTAGACACAATTCAAGAAGGTCAGAGACAGAGACAGAGACCCAATTTCCCTTCTCTTCTACCTCCAAGGAGAAGCCAAATTTCCCTGTTTAACCACCATTTCTTCACTTCCTCTTTTTCCGCTATCCTTTCCTGACTACTTCAACAGACAGTAAGAGTTTTGATTTTTCATTTAATTTTCTTTTTCATTTTAATTTCTTCATTTTAATTTTTATGCAAATCAGTTAAGAAGCATTTATTAAAGCACTGTTTTTGTGCCTTGGGTCACTATGCTAGGTAATACAGTGGGAAAGGTCCATAGAAGTTAGCATTTGAGCTGAGGATTGAAGCAAACCAGGTATCCTAAGAGGTAGAGTTAAGAACATTCTAGCCATCGGGAGAGCTGGTGCAAATACACACAGACAGGAAACGCCAGGTCATGTATGAGGAACAAAAATTAAGTTAATATGCCTGGACCACAAAGTACATTAGAAGACTGGAAAAACGGGAAGGGTCCGGATTGTGAAGAGCACGAAAGGACAGAGAACTTTCTATTTGATCATATGTGTAATAGAGAACCACTAAAGTTCAGATCAGAACAGAGCTTTAAGAAAATAATTTATCTATTTAACTGGTATTTTTTTGTGTTTTTAAATTTAATTTGTTTTTAAAAATTAGCCACAAACCTAAGCTGTTTGTATTGGTTATTGAATTGTGCAGAGAGGGATAGAGGATGGGGTAGATGAGTACCTTTAAAGAGAACCCCCCCAGTTAGATGCTTTCCAAAAAAACCTGACAAGACGTATGAACTGATGCAAAGTGAAGCGAGCAGAACAAACCAAATATTGTACACAGTAACAGCAATATCGTTAGTGATGATCAACTTCGAAAGACTTAGCTACTCTGATCAATACAATGATCTGAAAGAATTCTGATGAACTCATGAACTCTCTCTAGCAGACTGAAGCATATTTTTTCACTTTATTTTTCTTGCTTTTCTTTTGCAACATAGCTAATATGGAAATATGTTTTGCATGATTTCACGTGTACAACTGATATCACATTGCTTGTCTTCTCAGTGGGTGGGGGAGGGGCAGAAGGGAAGAAGAGAATTAGAAGCTCAGAAAAATTTTAAAATTAATGTTTAAAATAAATAATAAATATATTTTTAAATATTAAAAACCCTCCCCCCAAGTAATATGAGATACTGACCACCATAGTATCCTTGGGAGGCCTTTGGATATAAGGAATCAGGCCTGTCTTCCTGAAGCCTAGATACCCAGACCTTCTCAAAAACTGGTAGGGTGATCAACAATCTCACAATTTGCCAACTAAGATAACTCTTCTTACTAAGCACCCAACCTATGTCCTATCACATAAAATGGGTCTATCTCTAGCCAAAACTACATTGATGGAATCCTTGTCAGTCACGCAGGGAAGCAAGCAACAGGCATGCAACAAACATTTATTCAGCCCTTACTTATGTGACAGGCAGTGTACTGAGGGCTGGGAATACAAATACAAGCCAAAGGAAAGACTTGTATCTTCAAGGAGCCAACATTCTAATGGAGGAAGTCAACACACAAAAGGAAGCTGAGAAGTTGAGAGAGGGACAGAGGAGGCAGGAAAACATCTGCACGGGGGCTTGGTGTCAGTCTGGGAAGTCAGAAGCAGAGCCAGGAGGGTAAAAAAATGTTGACCAGCCTGGACTTCTCCCTAAAATAAAGACCCAGAAGGAGTGATAGGCATGTTGCGTCTATAAAAGGATGCTGTCTCTCCTATAATAGACACTGTCTCAGGTGGATAATGTCTAATGCTGCTGCTTCTGTGATATTTTCCTTGACTTTCCTGGGCTGAATTTTCTCACCAGCCCCAGTTTGGGACTGATGTTTTCTAAGTAATGCCTCTCCTTCTGGATTTATTTAGCCTGATGAATCCTTGGGTTCACTTCATCATGATAGTCTGCTGACATTCCTGGATTTTAGCTTAGATCACAAACTTGCCCTTCCAGGCAGATTCTCCCTTTCGTAGCCTGTTGATTGACTCCAGTCACTGACACATGTAAGCCCTCTCCTTGTAGGGGCAGAGACCCAACCATCACTGCCCAAACTAAGTAAATATAGAGACACCATGGGATAGCTGCCTATGGTGTAACTCTTCTAACTGTGTGTGTGTGTGTGTTTTAAGTTTCAGGTTTAACACTTAGCTTTGTTTCTTGCTGACATAGAATTTTAATTTCGAATTTTGACTTGGTTCTAACACATACAAAAAACAAGGGATACAGCAAGTAGAAAGAGCCCTAGTTCTGGAGTCAGATGACGTGTGTTCAAATTCTGCCTTTGATACTCCATATGTGACTCTGGGCACATCATTTAACTTCCCTAGGCTTATATTCCTCATGTGTAAAATGAGGTTGGACTAGACAGCCTCGAAGGTCCCTTCTGGGTCTAGAATTAAGAGCCAAAACTGTCAGTACCAAACTAAAGGAAGAATTTTCCAGTTACGTTTTTAATGGTAATATTTATATTCTTTTTTATCAAACTGAGAAGTTCAGTACTTTTGTTACTAAAACTGATCTCAGGACTACTTTAATGGTTTAATAGCAGATACTGAGGGTACCAACAAAATTATATATTCAAGGATTGTCTAAAGGGCTCTCAAACACAAATGGGAATGCATAAGGATCCCTGTGGGCTGAACATCGAGTTTAGTTTAAAATCTAGCATCATCTGTTCTGTTGTATTTTTATTTATTTTGCTAAATATTTCCTAGTTACATTTTAATCTGCTTAGGGCCCCACTGAAGAGTGTTGGGGTACATATTTTTACCCCTTTGGTCTAAAAGATCTTCTTCTTGCAATTAATAAATCAATTAGCTATGGGTTATTAGCAGCTTGGAAATAGATCTTGGGGCCAGATCTTTCAAGAGTGATTTTGCTATACATATTGGGTCAACCTGAGCATTAAACAAGAAGCAACTGCCAGTTGTAGGATCTTATCATGGGTAATTTGGTAGGTGGGGAGATGGAGCAAAGAGCATGGGGAGGTTGTCTCTTATTTTGATCTCTGCTAAAACATCTGTAATATTTTGTTAAATATTTCTTTATTATTCTGTTTACAGGATGGCCTGGACCTGGTAATGTGGGATTTGAAGGATGCGAAGGTTTCCATGGTACTCCAAGACTGAAAGGACCTCCAGGTTTTATTTTAATTTTCTCTGCAATCTGCCCTTAGAACTCTGCCATAAGATGACATAAGGTAGAAAATTTTGAGTGCAAATGTGATCTTTTTTCCCCCTAAAGTCAGAATCTCTGTACATTTAATTATGGCTGTTCCTTTAATTACTCATCCATCTCTGGCTCAGAATTTTAGAGAGTAGTACCCATTATTCAGTATAAGATTCAGGAAAAAAAATGTATTAAGCTGTACTCTGTACATACACCTAAGTGAAATCCCCATCAGTTCAGAAATTCCAACATGAAGATCTTCATGGAAATATTCACTTATTTATAGTGATTATATTTAATACATAATTACCATTCATACAATTGTGGTTCTGAATAATTAGGTTTTTTTTTTTAGGTAATCAAGGTTAAGTGACTTGCTCAGGCTCACACAGCCAATAAGCATCTGAAGCTAGCTTTGAACTCAGGTCCTCTTGACTTCAAGTCGGTGCTTTATGCACCGAGCCACCTAGCTGCACCTTGAATAATTAGTTTTTTAAAACAAATAAACAAAATCTCAAACCATTTCCTTGTCCTTGAGAATCTGTATGAGTAAGATTTGTTTGATGTGCCCTTTTCTAGGCCCTCCAGTAGCCTCAAGACCTCCTGGACCAGTGAGTATAAAAGGTAAACAAGGTGGGGAAATATTTCCTGGTCTGGCAGGAGAAAAAGAACTAGGTATTGCTTTCATGTTACCTTGAATACACTTATTTCACCACTGAAAAACTTTATTATTGTTGTTGAATAATATCCAACTTCTAGAATATAAGCTCTTTGAGGGCATCAGATGTTTTCCTTTTTTTTGTCTTTGTATCTCCAGCACCTAACACTGTACCTGGCACATAGTGATTGCTTAGTCAAATGCTTGATGAAGTTGTGATTATTACTACTCTAGAACTTACCTCACCTATGCAAACAGCAGTGAAACAGAAAACTAGGAAACTGAGCTGGAACTCCAAACATAGGGAAAGGCCCAAATCAGAGGCACCTCAAGATCATGGCCTCATATCTCACTCTGAGTCTCTCAGAAGAGCTGAAGTCCCCCACTGCCTCATGTGCCATGTGTATAGAATGTGGTCACAATTTTTGCAAAGAATTTATCCTCCAGCATCTTCACAGGGCTTCTGGGGTCAGTTTTAAATGTCCTGAGTGCCAGAGGATTTCTATTGTGAGTACTCTCCAGCCCAATTAGGGGGGCAGTGGCACAGTCCTTCAAATGGCTGAAACCTCACTTGATGAAGAACACGAATCAGAGAAAAGTGATCAAGACAAAATTCCATGAGGTAATCAGTCTGGATCCTGAAAATCCCATCCTGGAATCATCTTGTCCACAGATATGAAAATGCCAAGAGAAAGATTTGCATGAAAGAAGACACATTATGCTGTGGAGAGATCTGATCTATGTGGTGCTGTGCTAACAACTTAGAGCTTCATGACTGGGAAACATTATGGGGTAGTGATGGGAAACAGTTCTGTTTGGGATGCTGGCCTTTGTAAGATCCCTAAAAGTAGAATTGGAGAGGAGAGATTTCATCATCTCTTTCTCCTGAATACTGGCTTTTGAGTCTAAGAAAAAATAAGTATGTGGTCTGCATCAGGCCTAGGACCAGCATTCTTTTAAGAGAGAAGCTTTACAAAGTGGGCATCTTATTTGGATTATGAGGTAGGAGACATAGTGTTTTGTGACACAGACAGAAGATGCCAAATCTATACATTCACCAACTCCTTTTTAGGGCCTTTCTGGCCTATATTTTCCACTGGCCTCTACTCTTAAGAATGAAAATCTTCTGACTATTGACCCAGTATCAGATGAGGCTGAAAAAACCCCAAAGTATGACTTATGACCATGACATAGCTGGAGACTTCCTCCAGAGAAGAATTCAGCCCTTGACTCCAATGTGTGATATAGCTCACTTGAGAGCAGAGAGAAAGTTGTATTATTTTGAAATTTTCAGGCAATATACTGCATACTGGGGGGAGGTCATCATAAAATATGTTGAGTGTCAGAATGTGCTTAATAAACTATATGAATTTAGAAAATGTGAGAAATGAGGAAACTGATTTCTGAAAGACATCGATGGAAAGAACAATGACACACCAAAAAATCAAAAGTAAGTGTAACAAAATTATAAAGATGAAGCAGGACTCAAATAGAGATATATGAAAAGACAACCTCAACCTACCCCTTGGTGGAGGTGGGAAGTCCACAGGTATTACACACTGCATATATTTTTAGATTTTCCCAGTGTATTGATCAGTTATGCTGATTTTTTTCCTCTTTGAAAAAAACCCCACTATTTGTCATATGGGTGGCTCTCAGGGAGAGGAAGGGGGAATACATATGATACTATGGCAATGTAAAAACAGAAGACATCAATGAAAATTTTTTTAAGAGACATGAAAAAACTAACTTGAACTAATGAAGAATGAAGTAAGCAGAACCAGAAAAACAGTTTATACCCTAACATCGATATTATAAAAACGGACAACTTTGAAGACCTTTATAAATTGATTAAAAATGAAGTTAATAGAACTAGGGGAACAATTTGTACAATAAGAAAACACTGTAAAAAACAAACAACTCTAAAAGCTCTACAGACTATGATCTATACAATGACTATCTGTGATTCCAGAGGACTGATGGTGAAATATGCTATCCATTACAGAGATATGATAAACTTAGGATACAGAATGAGACATACATATTTTTATACAGCAGTTGCAAGAATCAATATTTTATTATGCATATTTTTACAATAGATCTCACCCCCCAAAAAGAAACAGAAAAATAACAATGTATCAGATTTTTCTTCTGTTGCAATGCTAAAGTGAACCACATGGATATATAGGATACACAAAATATTAATATCCAGAATTTTTTCCCCAGATCTGCTATGGGCACTTCCAGGTCCAAGAGGTCTTCCTGATTAAGAAGGTAAAAGGTTCTTCTCCCCTAAATCTCATGTTCTCTATTTTCAAGAAATAGGCTCTAATTGCATATACCTGATAAAATCTTGGGGGGCAGGGGCAATGGGAGAGGATTTTAGACCTGTGATTTCATTGGTACAGGAAACATCGAACACAGAAACTCTGCTACCCAATCAAATAGCAACTCAACTATAATTTATAGCTTTGAGAATTTCTTGGGGACACTGAGAGGTTAATTGACTTGCTGGGTTACTTGGTCACCCAGCTGGTATGCATCAGGAGCAGGTCTTCTAAACACTAAGGCCCATCCTTCTGTATATTTCACCAGGCCATGGCTAGTCTTACTCTGACGTACTTAAAATCAAAATATTCTGAATAGAACTATTGGACAATTGAATCTCATGTATTCAAATATAAATTATCTTTACCATCACAGAGTATAAAAATTCAGAACTGTGATTTGATTACTAGTGAGATGAGTTTAGCATGACTTGTTCATACATTTATTAAGCATAAACCTATATTAGATGCTATAGGAGATACAAAGATAAGTAGGATATGGTTCGTACCTTAAAATAGTGTTTAGAATTGAAGAATTTTAATGATCTGAGGCTGCAAAATATAAACGACCAGTTATATTTCAGGCAACTGCTGGTCACTAACATAGAATCATTACATTAGTTAATGAAGAAACTAAGAACTAGAGAATGTTAGTGGTCTAGAGAAGATGAGAAGAACCCTGGTCTCATCTAGTATTTTACCAATATGACCATGAAAAGTCTAACAACGGCTCCTGGACATTTTGCAGGCTGATGGGTGAAACATTATTGACATTGTCCAGATTCATTATTGTTATAGCTGTGGAACATCAAGGATCTTCTAACTTACCAAGCTTATGCCTTGCGCCCCTTGACTGTTTCTTCTTCTCTCTCCCCTCCTGGTATAACACAAAGATAGAACACATGGTAAGAAAAAGCTATGTTTTGTCCATTTCACAGAATGGGGAGAAAGCATGATATAATACTTGACTGGGAGTCCGGACTGAAAGACCCAAATACGAGTCCAATTCTACCTCAGACTAGTTATGTCACCTTGGGCAAATCAATTCACCCCCTCATGGATCAATTTCCTCATCTATAAATGAGGGAGCTCATGACTAATTGCCAAGGTCCCTCCCAGGTCTAGCCTTTATGACAAATCAATCACCAAGGGTTTACTAAGTGCCAATTATGTGCAAGGCACTGGGGATACAAAGACAAAAGTGAAAGCCTCTTCCTTAAAGAAAACTTGGGGGGAGGGGAGTAGGGAGAATATAACCTAGGTATATAAGTACATGGTAAATTGTGGGAAGGTGGCACTGGCAGGATAAGAGAAAGTTTTCCAGAGAAGGTGGTCCTTGAGCTGAGCTGAGAGATTCAAAGAGACATATCTGAGGAAAGAGTGGATACCAGGCTTTGGGGATAGCCAGCCCAAGGGCATCATGCTGGGAGCTGCAATATCATGAATAGTGAGAAGATCAATTTGGCTGGGCTGGACTGGCCTTTGTGTGCAGGGGAATAATGCCTAATAGGTCAAAAGGTATGTGGAAACCAAGTGGTTAAGGGATGTAAGTGCCAAACAGAGGAGTTCATATTTGATCCTGAAGGTTATTGTGAGCCACAGGAGTTTACTGAGTCCCTAGGGGAGACACCTACACTTTAGGAAAGTTGCTTTTGCAGATAAATGGAGGATGAGCTGAAGAGAGGAGAGAATTGAAGCAGGGAAACCTGATGGCTGATTGAATCATTTCTTGATAGTGGTCATTGTGCGGTCATAACTAGAGGAACATTCTGCAAATCAACCAAATCTTCTTCTCTACAGGAGAAAAAGGAAGTGAAGGAAGTCCTGGTTTACCTGGCATCTATGGTATAAAAGATGTGATGGGAGATGTGGGACCATTAGGCCCTATCAGTATGACAGGACCAGCAGGGCCACCAGGTTTTCCTGGCACACTAATTCCAGGCCAAAAAGGAAATCAAGCTCCTCCAGGCTTGAGAGGAAGTCCAGGTATTTGTTTTTACTTCTAAACATTTGGGAAAAAAACAAACAAAAAACCCCCACAACTATGTTGTCTAATGTTGAGATGATGTTTTACTCCAGAGATTCTTAAATGTCATACTGGGGGAAAATCACATAACTACCCTGATTTCATACTTGGGAGGGAAATCACATAAATACCCTGGTTTCATACTGGGGGAAAATCACATAACTACACAGATTTCATGTTGGGGAAAATCATATAACCACCCTGATTGAAAGATCTGTTACTCCCCACTAGCACTGCAGTATGGCTATATACTATTTCACTTGGTGATCTCAACAGCTCCTATAAATTCAATAATCATTTCTGTGCTGATGACTGTCAAATCTACTTATTCAGCTCTAACCTCTTTGCTGACCTTCAGGCTCACATCTCTAACAGCCTAATAGACATCTCAAACTGAATGCCCTGTATTCATCTTAAACTCAATGTGTCCAAAGAGAACTCGTTATCTCCCTCCAATTTTCCGTACGAGGACCAGGAGTCCTCTCTCAGTGCCAGTGCCTTACCTACACCATCACTGGTCTGATGCCACCCAAACTCAGACAAATTCTCTAAATCACCTCTCCATAAAAAGGAAGTGGAGTCAGTATTTACATGTTCCTTGAAGCATCCTGCCTTTGGAAATGCAGGACTTTCCCCTTTAACATACACATACCAATTTTTCATATTAGTTTGTTTTCAATACCTATTCATGTGATTTGTTAAATCTAATGGAAACCTGTAAATGAAAACAGAGAAAACTAGAAATATTTTCCTATCATTCCAGCCAATGCACAGTGAGTGATATTTTTTCAAATACTACCATAAATGAATGGTCAAGAATTATTTTCCATTAAAAATAGTCATCTCTTTTGCTGTCTCATCACTAATATTGTAAAAATGTATAATAAGTTTTAATTCTTATAAGTTAAAAATCTTGTAAAACAGTATATAAATTGTACCTGATGGGTAGAAAAAAGCTTGAATGAAAGAATGTAGTATATGTGACATTAGCTTTGACAATTTTTTCCATGAAAATAAATACTGAAAGTAATTTTTAAAAATAAAAAAGTCCTAAGAGAACATAGTCCTCCTCCCATGCTTTATTTGGTCATGGAAATGACCCTGGGTCCTTGAAGATGACACTAATGGTATATAAACTCCAGCAAGTCCCAGGAGCTAGAAAGGCTTTAAATATGGACCCAGCTAAAGACTGTATATATCTGTTTTCTGATGGCCAGAGAACTTCAGGTTAGACAAAAGATAACATTTTTTTGGCCAAAATTTATAACCTCTGCTCTCATAAGGAGAGAGTGCCATCTACAATGGTGAAGGAAATAGTCACACTAAGGAAACCACAGATCCATGAAGTATGGAACATAAGATTTTGTACACTAATAAGACTAATGGAGAGATATTTTTGATATTGATCATTGCCAATTTTCTATAGGAAAAAAATAGCTTTCAAAGGGTCTCCTGTATAGCAATCACTGATATTACGGGACAACCTGACTTCTGACAGTACTGACAGTCTATGTGTGAATTTAGGTGTTCCTGGCCCCCAGGCCCACCTTGTGAATATACATCAGGAATAAAAGGGGAAAAAGGTTGTCTAGGAGACCAAGGTCCAACAAGTCAACCAGAAACCATAGGAGACCCTGGCCCCCCAGGCATCTGGTAAGCCAAGAAAATTATCTTTAGTGGGTTTTTGTTCCTTTTATTTATTGGACACAAAAATATTATAATCAACTGCGTAGAGGAAGTAAGAGAATTTATTTAAGAACCATCGATAGTAACTTTTGAACTCTATGCTACAAGAAATGAATGTTTTAAATTGTCATAAAATCAAAGAAAATTTAGATATAGATCATGTGTCAAGCCATACTCACAATCTTTTCATAAAACCTGTCCCCTTCTACTTTTCCTGTCTCTGTTAATGATACCATGGTTCTCAGCATCACGCAGGGCAAAGAGACCTCAAAATTATCTTTAACTTTCCCTTTCCTCTCATTCCATTCAATTATCAAATCCTATCAATTCTATCTCCTAAAAATCCCTCCTGTCCTTCCCCTCCTTAACATTTTCAATACCAGCACCCTAGTTTAGACTTCCACTTAAGGGAAGGGGTGGGAATAGGTATTTATTGTCAACTTTGTTCCAGATTCTGCTGAGTACTTTACAAATATTATCTCATTTGATCCCAACAATAACTGCAAGGTAGGTGCTATTATTATCCCCATTCTAACAGTTGAGGAAACTGAGGCTAAGAGAGGTTAAATGACTTGCCAAAGATTACACAGCTAGTGTCTGGGGCTGGATTTGAACTCAAGTCTTCCTGACTCCAGGCCCAGCACTCTATCCACTGTGCTGCCCAGCTGCCTTCACGATTACAGCAGCCTACTTGGCCCCCTTCTTTTTTTAGTCTCTCCCCACTTTAATGTACCTAAATGTATACTTGGCATCTCTGCTGCAATAACTTTCAAATGGGCATTTCTCTCCTGAAAAAATCACATAAATACCCTGATTGAAAGCCCTTTAGTAGTTCCCCACTGGCTCCACAATGTGGCTATATACTACTTCACTTGGTGATCTCAACAGCTCCCATGAATTCATTGCTCATTTCTATCTTGAAGACCGTCAATCTACTTATTTAGCCCTACCCTGTCTGTTGACCTTTAGGCTCACATATCCAACAGCCTAATAGATATCTCAAACTGGAAATCCTATAGATGCTTTAAACTAATATGTCCAAAAGTGAAAACATTATCTTTCTCTAAAAATCCTCCCCCTTTCTAAATTTCTCTATTACTATTGAAGGCCCCACCATCCTCCTAGTCCCCCAGGCTCATAACCTTGGTGTCATCCTTGACTCCTTACTCTCTCTCACCCCCCAACATCCAACTCTTTGCCAAGGCCTATCAATTTCACCTTTGTAACCTGTCTTGAACATGCCCCCTTGTCTTCTCTGACATTGCCACCAGCCTAGTGCAAGCCCCCCTCACCTTACACCTGGACTATTATAACAGTCTGTTGGTTGGTCTTTCTGCTTTCAAGTCTTTACTCGTTCTAGTCCATTCTTCACTCAGCTATCAAAGTAATCTTCCTAAATTACATGTCTGACCATATAATCCACCCCCAAACCTCAATAAATCCGAGTGGCTCTCTGTCAGCAAGGTCAAATATAAAATCCTCTGTTTGATGTTCAAAACAACCTGATCTGCTCCCCTACCTTTCCAGTCTTACACCTTACATCCTTCCAAGTACTCTTCAATCCAATAACACTGGCCTTGCTGTTCCTCACATGACATTCTATCTCTGAAATGTACAAAATGCTCTCCCTTTTCATCTTTTTCTCCTGGCTTCACTGGCTTCCTTCAAGTCCCAGCTAAAAATCCCACCTGCTAGAGGAAGTCTTTCCTGGTCACTCTTTCTTTTTTTTTTTTTTCTTTTTCTTTTTTAGGTAATTGGGGTTAAGTGACTTGCCCAGGGTCACACAGCTAGTAAGTGTGAAGTGTTTGGTCTGAGGTCAGATTTGAACCCAGGTTCTCCTGAATGCAGGGCCAGTGTGCTATCCACTGTGCCACCTAACTGCCCCCTTTCCTGGTCACTCCTAATGCTAGTGTCTTTGCTCTGATTATTTCCTATTTATACTGTATATTTCTTTTTTTGTACCATCCTTTGCATGTTGTCTCTCCCATTCTATTGTGAGTTCCCTGAAAGCAGGTACAATTTTTTACCTTACTATGTTCCCCCAGCGCTTAACACAGTGCTTGGCACAAAGTAGGTGCTTAATAAGTGTTTCTTGACTAACACTATTCCTTTGCCAAACTGGACTACTTCATACTCCCTGAACTGGCCCTGTCCTTTCCCAGAGTTGCAATTGATCTTCTGTCCTCTATGACTGACATATATACCCCTCCATGGCCCACTATCTTTGTCTCTTTAAACACCATTTGTCCTTTAAGGTCCCAGCACCTATTTTTTTTCCTCCATGAAGATTTCCCTGAACACCTGAATTGGAAGAAATACCTCTTTGGACTTCTTATAGTACTTTTTTTGGAAATTTCTCAAGCAGTTATATTTCATGCTGCCTTATATTTGTATATAATAATTGTTATTTATAATATATAATAACATGTAATACAACTTATATATAATATAGTATTTAATATAGATTATGTATAATAGATAATTATTATTTGTATATAAATAATTATAATTGTGGAGAGAGAGTTGGTGTATGACTTTTTGTTCATATGATTGTGTACTCATGCAGCCTCTGAGGCTGAGATGCAACAGAGTATGTGCTGCTTGTGCTAATTTTGGCCTGACAATAACAAAAAAAAAAAGAGGCTCTCCACCCACCAGCATTGCACTATTCATATGTGGAACCATCTGCAAATGGATAAATTTTGAGTACTATGGATAAGCTCACTTACCTTGGCAGTATAGTTTCCAGGGGTTTTCACATAGATCATAATGTTGACACATGCATTGCCAGAGCTACCTTAGTGTTTGGGGGGCTCTGAAGGAAAGCGTGGGAGAGAAGAGGTATTAGACTGACTACCAAACTTAAAGTCTACAGAGTTGCTGTGCTGATCTCATGATTGTATGCCTGTGAAACCTAGATGATACCAGTGTCAGGCCAGGAAACTGTATAATTTCCATTTGAATTATCTTAGGAAGATTCCTAAGAATTGTCTTAGGAAGATCTCTTAGGAGATCTTCTGGCAAGATAAGGTACTGGACACTGAGGTCCTTTCTTGAGCAGAACTGCCAAACATTCAAACTCTACTTCAGAGAGGTCAACTCTGATGGGCTGGCCACATTGTTTGAATGCCACATTTATAGTTGCCTGAAAGACTACTTTATGGAGAACTCACACAAAGCAAACACTCACATGGATGCCAGGAAAAACGATACAAGGACACTCTCGAGGTCTCTCTGAAGAACTTTGGAATTGATTGTGAGATATGGGAGACACTGGCACAGGACCACCCAGCATGGCATGCCCACATCAAAGCAGGCACTGTGCTCTATGAGCAAAGTAGAATTGCAGTAGCTCAAAAGAAACAAGAGATGCATGAAGTTAGAGACATCTCCACTCCAAATGTTTCATATAGAATATTTATACCTATGATAGAGTCTTCCAAGCTCTTATTGGTCTGATCAGCCACAGTCGGACACAATGTACTTCCACCCTGACATGGTGATGTCATTTTGGTCCTCTTTGAGCGCAAAGGACAACAACCAACTATATTTGTGTATGTATCTCATCTCCCTTCCTATGCATGTTTTTCCCCAAATATTTCACATTTTCCCCCTTTCAGATATCCTAAGAAGTGATCATTTAATCAACCTTATATCCTCCATGTGTGTGTATTGGGATAGTGTGGCTGTTCTGCCTATATTTTTCCTACTGCCATTGCTACTTCCTCACACATACCCTGAACTCTGTGATGACAGAGCCCAAAAGTGGTAGCTCCACTATAGTTTTTTTTTGAATTCATAGCAGATCTTTTCCATTTTTCATTTGCTTGTTGTCTTCCTGCCAATATCATACTTAGATGTCTTATGATCATTTGGCTTTTTGGGGATCATCAAGCTTTCTATCACTTTTCCTCTTTAGTCACTTATAAAAAAATAAGCACTTTATAAAATATTCATTGCCTTGAAATAAAAATACCTTAAAGGTTATTGACTTTATACTAGCCTCCCACACAATACAGCAATCCTTCATACAACTTCCCAGCAAAAAAAATTTAGCCTCTGCATTATCGTTTCCAGTGTTTGGAGTTCAGTACCTCATACGTTATCCAATTAAACTTTGGAACAGTTCTAATTATTAGAAAGTTCTTTCTTATATGAGTCTAAAATAACTTTGGCAGCTGTGGGAGATGGATTACATCCAGGGAAACCAGTTATAAGGCTAAAGTAATAGTCTAAGTGTGAAGTGATAAAGGCCTGAATTAGGGTGGTGGTTGTGTGAGCAGAGAGTTAGAGGCAGAAGTGATAAGATTTGACAAATGCCTGGATATGGGTGGTGCAGTGGAGGGCCACAGATGTTGTGGACCTTTCTCAATAGTAATAGGGAAATAATAAGGGTGAATTTGGGGATGGGGGGAGACAATGACATATTGAATTTGAGATGCCTGAAGAACATTCATTTGAAAATGTCCAATAAGCAGTTGGTAGTGTGGGACTAGATCTCAGAAAAGAACTAGGGCTGGGTATATGGATCAGGGATAATGACGATCTAGATATGATCATTGAACCCATGGAAGCTGATGAGGTCACTAAATCAAAGACAGAATATAGAGAGAAAAGAAAGCCCAGGACAGTCTTGGGGAATACCTGTAGTTAATAGGTGTGACATGAAGATCCAGCAAAGGAGACTGAGAAGGCAGGAGAACCAAGAGAGAATAATGCCATAAAACCCCAGAAGAGAGTTAATCAAGGAGAAGATGGTTAATGGTAAATGCTGCTGAAAGAGCAAAGAGAATGAGGACTGACAGGAGCCACTATAGTACATTTTACCACACCATCATCCAGTCCATACTTTTCCATCTCATCAACATGAAAAGATTTTGTTAAGCGCTTTGCTGAAATAAAGATATATTATTTTGTAAGTTTGATGATCTACTACTAGCTTAGTGACCATATCACAGAAGAAAATGGAATTAGTTTTTATTCATTTATTCAACAAACCTTAAGTATCTTCAGTGCACTGTGCTAAGTATTAGGTGAGATTAAAAAGATTAATACAATATGGTTATTTCAGTCAAGAATTTTATGATCTAGTGAATATTTTAAAAATCTAAATCAGGAGGTAATTATTTTAGTGAACTCATCTTGGCTTCTAGTTATCACCACTTCATTTTTTCAGGTCTTATAATCGATTTAATCATCTATGCTGGAATTGTCAAGGACCAACATTAAAATCCATGCTCTGTAGTTTCCAACACTTCCATGTTTGAAAATTAAGACATTTCACGGAATCATAGCAACTTGAACTTGAAGAGACCTTATAAGCAATCTAGTTGAAACCCTTCATTTTGCACGAGGACACTGAGGTCCAGATAGGTAAAATGTCCTGTAGGTCATAATGGGCAGAGCCAGGATTTGAGTTTAGATCTTCCAGCTTCTTTAACGGCACCACATTTGGCTGTAGTCCTCTTACATCTCTGCCATTTCCCATAATTCTTCAAAGATTACCTACAAGACTTTCACAGTCATATCAAAAATTATGTCCATACCCTGGTACATGTCATTTGGGTCCTAAAACCTGAAATCGATTAAACCTTCCTCTGCTGCTTGTGCTAATTTTGCCCTGAAAATAACAAAAAAAAAAAAAAAAAAAAGAGGCTCTCCACCCACCAGCGCTGCACTATCCATACGTGGAACCATTAGCAAAATTAATTTTAGTTATACAGTTAAGGAAATTGAATAATTATTACTTTGATTTAAAGCCTTTGGGAATTTCTTGTTCCAATCTAAGCAACTTGGCAGTTTGCTATCTGTTACAGTATTTATGTGTGTGACTTCTAAATTCCAATGGCTTCCCAATGCTTCTAGAATCAAATATAAACTCCTTTGTTTAGCTTTTAAAGCCCTTCACAAATTTGACCCAATTTATTTTCCATATTTATTATACATTATTACTATCCCTCCTATGCTCTGAAATTCAGTGAAACTATCCTCTCTGATCTTCACCCAGGACCCTCCATGTCTTTTCACTGTCTGTCCCCCATGCTTAGTATTCACTCCATCTGCCTCTCTGCCTCATTGAAGCCTTTTCTTCCTTCAGAATACAGCTCAACAGTAAAACAAGTATTTTAAAGCACCTATTATGTGCTAGGTGTCAGAGATACAACTATAAGATTGCAGTCACTCTGCATCTGCTGCCCTGTCTATTTTTTCCAGACTCCAGGGAACAAGATGCCCCTCCTGGGTTAAGCACATGATCTCTGATTTTTATCACCATGCTGCTAACTCAAGTCTTGACTGACAGCACCTCTCTTAGCTTCCTCTTCCCTCTGATCAGAGGACTAGAGGGTGGAGTACCAAACTCTTCCCAATGCTGTCCTTTATAAAAGGGATAAATGGACTTCTGGGCTTACTCCACTCTGCATTTTGCTGTCCTTGTTTTTTTCAACTCCAGGGAACAAGATGGGGCAGCTATGTTGTTCAATGGATAGAGTACCAAACCTGGAGTCAGGAAAACCTGAGTTCAAATTTAGCCTCAGACAGTTACTAGCTGTGTGACCATGGGCAAGTCATTTAACCCTGTTTAACTCATTTTCCTAATCTGTAAAAAAGAACGGGAGATGGAAATTGCAAACCTCCAGAATCTTTGCCAAGAAAACCCTAAATGGGGTCATGAAGAGTCAGATACGACTGAAATGATTAAACAAGAAGGGAACAAAATGCTCCCGCCTGGTGCCCCGTGATATGCCTCCTCACTTGCTGTCTTGCCTTCTCTTGTGTATTCTCTCCCCCATTAGATTGTAAGCTCCTTAAGGGTAGGGACTGTCTTTTTATTCATTGTATCCCCAGTGCTTAGCACAGTGCCTAGCACGTGGTAGGTGCCTAGTAAATGTTTATTGTATTGTATTGTATTCTAATGGGAGAGACAAGTACATACAAAATGAATACAAATATGTGCAAATTAATTAATTACAAAGTAGTTTTAGAAGGGGGTATGGGCAGCTGGGGGGAATTAGGTATGGCTTCATGCAGAGGATGATGTTTAAGCTGCATCCTCAAGGAATAAAAGGGATGACTATGAGGTGGAGAAGTGGAGATAAGAGAATGTATTCCAGGCATGTGGTACAGCCAAAGGTATGGAGACAGGAGATGAAGTGTTATGTGTGAAGAAGAAATAAAAGACCAATGTGGTTGGAACACAGAATGTGGAAAGTGTCGTAATGTCTAATGACACTGGAAAGCTAGGTTGGGACTGGATTGTATAGGGTTTTGAAAGCTAAATAGAAATTCTATTTTGTCCGAGGAACAGCAGGAAACCAATGGAATGGATTGTGTAGAGGAGTGTCATGGTCCCATCTATTTATGAGATTGTTATAATAATATGAGGGAGAGGCGATGCGGGCCTAAAGTAAGGCGCAGCTATATGAGTAGAGTGAAGGGTTTGGATGTGAGGGAAATTGAGGCAGAAATAACAAGATCTGACAACCAACTGACTATATGGAGTGAATGTGTCAAGCATAGCACCAAGATTATAAACCTGGGAGACTGGATGGATTGTGGGACCTTTGACAGAAATACATTAAGCCTTTCCTGACCTCCTCCATTGCTAGTACGCTCTCTCTCTAACTACCTGGTATCAAATGACTTGGAGTTTATTTGTATTTATTCTGTATATATTTATGCAGATCTTTGCCTCATCCTTAGAGTGTAAGCATCTTAGGAGTAGGGGTGATTTATTTATTATATTTGTGTTTATTGTATTTGTATCCCCAGTGCCTGGCATATAGTAGATGCTTAGTAAATGCTTGTTGATTGACTCATTGATCTTTCTAGTGCCTGTCATCCTTAAAAATTGTCAATATCCCTAGCTGCCTTTCTGTCCCAGGTTTCCCGTATTTCCTGCCCCCCTCGATACCACTCTCATATACACACAATAGAAACTAATGCCCCTGTTGACTTGGTAGGAATAGGTCTTGGACATTACCATTCCACCTGTTAGATTATCACCTTTGATATAATTACAAACACAAATTGTAATTTTTAATCTGGTTAAATATCTGTTTTCGTCTGCAAAGCACCCACATCCAGATAGTTTTATCTAGCAGACTTCAGAAAATACTGTATTATGACAGTATTATATTAAACATACTATATTACACTACTACATTGAAATTAAAAAGAATGATTTTCTTGATGAAAGACCTGTGACTGTCTCTGGGATATGTCTGATTAGCCAAGGGACTGGATTGAAACAGACAAATTAAGCCCCAATCCTGCCAAACTTTCTCAATATAATATTGTCCTTACTATCTACCTCAAGAAGAAAACTTTATGGGCAACATTATGATGTAGTAACTCTTCTGCAATTCTCTTGTTTTAAATTACAGGGAATGCCAGGTACCCCAGGTTTTCCAGGTTTTCAAGGCAATTTTGGATTTCAAGGATTTCCTGCCATGACAGGTACTTGTCTAAATGTTCTCTGCACTGCTTTGGGGCGGGGGGGAGCAAACACAATCTCCAATTATAATCTGATGACTAAATTCACTAGGTCAAAGGCCTTGATGTAGATGAAATGTATGTACACCATGGGAACAAAAATAAAAACACCTTTAAAAGTTTCAGAAAACAGACAAGGAATCTTTCATTAATAGCAGCCTTTTAAGTGCCATGACCTTTATATGGAGTTAGAAGATATTGCATTTGTCTTAATGATCTTATCTACTTAATTCCTATGGTATTTTCTTTGTAAATCAAGAAAGTTTTTGCCATAGGAAGCAGAAACATTAAGTAATAAGTTCACCCAAGGTGAATGGAGCCAAAAATATTAGTTGTAAAAGACAAGGGCAGAAGAGATCTGTTTCAGAAGGCAATAGAAAGAGAGAATATTCACTGTTTTCAATATGATCTTTATTCTGACCCTTTAATGCACCAAATTAGCCAAAAGTCAAAGGAGAAGATTCTGAAGAGCCTGCTAGACTAGAGAGCCAAGTTAGTTCGCTACCTGCAAAGAATTTCTAGCACCAAGTAAGCCTAGAAAGTTAACCCTTGAAGCCTAGAAAAGATTCCAGAAACTATAGAAGGTGACCACCTTTAGGCTTGCTGAGGCTGCATGGTTGCTGAAATGCTGGACTTAAAGTCAGAAGTGCCCAATGTTCAAATTCCATCTCCAACAATTTCTAGTTATATAACTATGGACAAATCACAACCTCTGTGAGCCTCGTTTTTCATATTTGTGGAATGGAGATGATCTACTTTTATTTATTATCACATACTATAAAAACATTAAGTAACAGTGAGTGAGGGTTGTTGCAAGGATTAGATGAAGTAGTGTATGCACTTTACAAACCTTAAAGCATTACATCAATATCAGTTGACTATACAAGAAGTCCTGAGGATATCTTTCCAAAAGAATTGCTGAGGTCAATACTACCAACTTTGTAGAATGAAGACAGTTGCTCTCTTCCCTACGTTCCTAGATAGTTAACCACTGGATCATTCAGTCAGTCTCATAAAATATTACTATTGTTTTGCATTTTTTGCTTGGAAATTTTTGTCTCAAAAAGATAGGACAAAAAGGACAAAAATATTTCTTCATACTGAATATTTCATTAAGACAACAACTTTCTGAGCAATTACCAATTCATCTGGAATATTAATGTTATATTTTTATTGTGTTGTGTTTTTGTCTTTCCCTCCACAACCCCGAGAGGCCGTGTGGCATAGTGGCAAGAAAGCCAGCTTCAGAGCCAGAAAGGCTCAGGTTTGGATCTGCTTCTGACCCAGAACTGGCTTCTGTGACTTTGGTCACAGCCTCTAAGCATCAAACTTGCAAGGCCTGGCTACCCACAACGTTCCATGGTACTGCCCAAACCAGATTACAATGTGATTGGGAAATACTTAATAAAATAAGTAAAATGCAATAAAACATAAAAATATAACATTTTCAAACTAAGCTAACATGCAGCATGCAGGGATTCTTATGCATAGATAATTGATCCCCAATCTGAGTTTGACACCACTGATCTAGGCAACTCTCAAAGATTATAAATTGCAATGAAGGTACCACTTTTTATTGGTAGGAGTCATTTTACTTAGGAATTTTCTATACCAGCAAAATCACAGGCCCAGTCTCTATCCCTTATTTCACTCAAGACATATATTTATTTCCTGAAAATTGTATTCATTAAGTAGATGCCATAAAGTGAGTATATTGTTCATGGTGTCAAACTCAAACAGAAATGAGGGACACTAAACTGTACATAAGGATCCCTGAACCTACATATTGACTTAGAAAACCTCATGTTATCGGTGCTCTATTGTATTTTTATTTATTTTGTTGAATATTTCCCAATTACAATTTAATCTGGTTTGAGAAGCAAAGCCTATTTGACATCTTGGTTCTGGATTTGGGGACTTTCTGTTCTTCATTTACCTGTGTCAAAGGCTAGAAATGGAAGTGGAACCTCACCAGTTAGTGAGTTTAGGTAAAAAGCAGACAGGATTTACATTTACTCTCAAGGGTACTAGAAAGAGATGCCCTGCCATATCCATATTCAGTAAACCTCCAACAATGACCTTAAGAACATTGATAACTATAATATTTAAGCACTGTCCCTTACCAGAAGAATGTTTCAATAAACTTTTAATGAGACTTGGTTTCATAATGTCTCTGCTCTAAAATTTAATGAAACTGAATTGGTTTCTAAATTAAAAAAATTAGTAATTAAGAACCTTTGTCGTACAAAATGTGTTTCTGTTACCTCCTCCACTTTATGGATCTGCTTGTAGACTAGCCAAGCATGTGACTGGACTGGAATCTTCATCAAATGTCAAGATTAAACCTTTCTCCAGGTTGACATAGTTTAAATTATGTCACCCCCAACTCTTATTCTGGAGCCATGCCTCAGACAGGGCTCATAATAAGGGTGCTAATATTAACTTCCATATCTCTAATCTATAGTTTCTATCTAGAGCAGGGACTCAACCTGGTGTCAGTGAAGTTTTGTTTTTTCATATTTTAATAATTATATTTCAATATAGTTTCCTTTGAAATCTCCATGTATTTTATTTTATGTATTTAAAAACATGATTTGCAGAAGGATTCATAGGCTTTACCAGACTGCCCAAGGGGTCCATGACACAGAAAAGGTTGAGAACCTCTGGTTTAAAGTATATCACCAACCTGAAGGTAGAAGTGGCTTGAAGTCATTCCCCAGAGTATTATGATTCTATGATTATTATAAATTTTGTTTTTCCTGTAGGAGAAAAGGGCAATCTAGGACCTCAAGGACCATTTGGGCCTTCAGGGTCAATTGGGCCAAAAGGACCTCTTGGTAAGGGTTTTGTTTTTTTTTTTTGGTACTTTATGAAGATAACAGAAGATTTCTAAAGGTAATATATCATCTTTTAACTATATTTATGTTAATAGGTCAACCTGGAGACCCTGGAACAATTAAAATTATATCTCTGCCAGGAGTGCAGGGCCTCCTGGTCAACCCGGAGGCCCAGGAATGCAGGGAGAACCAGGACCACAAGGACCAGTAGGATACCCAGGTTGGGAATCAGATAAGTGAAACTGAATCACTGAGAAGTCATTCTATAATAATTATTGACATTTACAGCTTGGCAAATGGAAATAACACCAGAATTAGTCAGAGAGTATACATTTTAATTCTGGATCTGCTATTTTCTGCCTTTGTCATTTTGGCCAAGTCATTTCATATCTGGGGCCTCAGTTGCCTCCTTCATAAAAGAGCCAGACAAGATGATCCAGGTGGTCATCTAAAATTCGAAATCTATGAACAAGATTGTGTTTTAAGCTTTGCAAAATGTTTTCCTCACAACAACCCTGGAAGGTAGGGAGGTACTAGTATTATTATTCTTATTTTACAGATAAGGAAGCTGAGACAGATTGAGTAAGTGATTTGCCAAAGCTAATAAATACCACAGTTAGGAATCAAACTTAGGTTCTACTGACTCTAAAATAATATCTTTTCTACTATTAAATCCATATATTCTTCCGCTTCCCAACATTAAAATAGTAGTCATTTGTTTTGAGGTTAAACAACACAGCTTTATACAGTGTGTTGTAATGATAAATCCAGTGATCTAGCTTGGTGTACAACTTGCTGGCAGCTAAAAGATGTTGAATCTATATTGAACTGTTATAAAATACAAACTTAAGAAAATTGGTTGACTTGTACGAATTTTCTAGATAAATGTTTTGAATGTTTTTTCTGATTACTATATGCCATAATCAATTGCGAGTTCTCTGAAAGATAAGCCTTCCTGATCTAAAATAAATCAATTTGCTGATGGGTGCTTAGTAGAGTGGAGTCTTTTTAAAAGGCTGATGTTAGGCAAGTAATATCTACGATTTGGGGACAAGGACTGTACCTATGATTTAATTAGTTTATCCAACTCCTGAGTGAGGAAGCTCTGCCTATGCCAATTGGCACCTTCTCTTCCATTTATTTCTAAGTCTTAGAAGGCTGCCCAGAGCACTGCAAATTTAAGTGACTTGCTCAGTGTCACACAACAGTCAGTTTTTTATGTGGCAGAGGGCAGGTCTTGAATCTAGGTCTTTCTGGCTTCAAACCACTAAACTGCGGTCTGTGCTCTCTCTCTCTCTCTCTCTCTCTGTCCCCCTGTCCTTCCTGTGGTATATGTGTCTGTATTAAACTGTTTCACTAGAGAGCTGATATATGTCAGGCACCATGTTACAGTGGACTTTGGAGTAAAAAGATATTGCTGAAACCTTAGTCATATCGCTCACCCAGACTTGGATCTGGAAGTCATTTTGGAACTTTAGGTCTTGCATCTTGGATTTTGCTGGCTTGTTTGCACTGTTAATCACAGAATTATAGATTAACAGAATCCCTTCCCCTTAAACAGAGTATTACTTTAAGTCCCAGGATCCAAAGTTTAAGAAGGACTGGTGATTTTCTAGTAGATGAAGAAGGGTCTTGATTTTATGCCACAATTGAAGGAGTTGGGATGCTAATCCTGGAGAAAAGCAGACTGGGTAGGGAGAAGGGAATCATGATACCTGTCTTCACACTCTCGAAGAGCTCTCACTTGAAAGAGAAATTAGATGTGTTCTCTTTGACTCTCTGGGACAGGACTGGGGCAGTGGGTGGGAAAAATTCCCCTTTACTGGACATCTTCTAATACAGACAAAATGACCACTTACTGTTTTGGTTATCGAGAGAATTATTTTCCTGGTGTTGGTTGGATTAGATGGTCTGTAAAGTTATTTCTAACTCTAAACTCTGTGATCTTGTGAAAAGGAGAATAATAATACTTATACTACCAATCTTTCAGGTTTATTGTAAAGAAGGAATCTTACAGTTTGTTAAGCACAATATAAATATAAACTATTATTATTATTTAACCCATTCAAATTCATACTATAATGGAATTCAATTTTAATGACTAACTTTATAAATTAAACAGTGCTTTTGGATGCTAGGGATCCAAAGGGTAAGGTAATTAAGGCCTGATTTTTTTAAAGTTTTTTTTTTTAATGCCCAGTTTAAACCACTTTTAGCTGGTCTGAACCATTTTAAATGGGTTTTAGCCAGCTTGAATGGGTTTTAGCTGTTTATTAAACTGGTTTTAGCCAGTTTAAAACTGTTTTGGTTGGTTTAAATTGGTTTTGGCAAGTTTTGGCCAGTTTGTCATGTTTTGGCTAATTTGAACTGGTTTAATCTGGTTTAGCCAGTTAGAAGTGGGTTTAGACAATTTGAAGTGGTTTTAGCCAGTTTAAACTGGGTTTCGCCATTTTATACTGGTTTGGACATTTTAAACTTTTTTTTTCTGTTTTAAACTGTTTTAAAATGGTTTTGGTAGGCTGGAATTTGAACTTGTTTTGGCCAGTTTGAACTGCCATTTTTACCTGGTTTGAACTCATTTTGGCCATTTTATACTGGTTTGTGCTGTTTTAAACTGGTTTGAACTGGTTTTATCCAAACTGGTTTTGGCCAGTTTGAACTGGTCTTGCCCAGTTTAAACAGGTTTTAAGATGTTGGAATGGGATTGAATTGGTGTTGGACAGTTTGAACTTTTTTTTTATGCCATTTTAAACTGATTTGAACTAGTTTTTGGCATTTTAAACTGCTTTGAACTTTTTCACCAGTTGGAACTGGTTTTGGCCAGTTGGAACAGTTTCAACTGGTTTTAGCTGGTTGTAACTGGTTTTGGCCAGTTGGAAGTGGGTTGGGCTGGTTTGAACTGGTTTTGAATGGTTTGAACTGGTTTTGGCCAGTTTAAATAGGTTGTGGGTGATTGGATCTGGTTTGAACTGGTTTTGGGGGGTGGGAACTAATTTTAGTCAGTTTGAAGTGCCATTTTAACCTGGTTTGAACTGTTTTTTTTGGTGATTTTTATACTGGTTTTTGTGGTTTTAAATTGGTTTAAATTGGTTTTTGCCATTTAAAACTGATTTGAACTGATTTTAGCTGGTTTCAACTGGTTTTGGCCATTGGAATTGATTTTGACTGATTAGAACTGGTTTAAACTGGTTTTAGTCAGTTTGAACTTTTATTACCATTTTAAACTGGAGTGAACTTGTTTTTGGTGTTTTAAACTGGTTTGAACTGGTTTTATTTAGTTTGAACTGGTTTTGCTCAGTTTAAATAGGATTTGGGCAGTTGGAACTGGTTTTGGCTGGCTGAAACTGATTTGAACTGGTTTTAGTCAGTTGGAACTTTTATTTTTTTTTTTGCTATTTTAAACTGGTTTGAACTGGTTTTTATCTGTTTTAAACTGATTTTGGCTATTTTAAACTGATTTTTGCATGTTTGAACTGGTTTTGGCATGTTGAAAGAGGTTTTAGCCAGTTTGAACTGGTTTTGGCTATTTGGAACTGGTTTGAACTGGTTTTAGCCAGCTTGAACTGGTTCTGGTTGTTTGGAACAGGTTTGAATTAGTGTTAGCTAGTTTGAACTGGTTTTGGCTGTTAAAAACTGGTTTGAACTAGATTAAACTGAGTTATAACTGTTTTAAACAGTTTGAAATGTTTTTATTTTTTGCCATTTTACACTGGTTTTCACTGTTTTAAACTGTTTTGAACTGGTTTTTGTAATTTTAAAATGGTTTCTGCCATTTTACACTTTTTCCCCCCATTTTAAACTTGTTTGAATTGGTTTTTAGCCAGTTTGAACCAATGGTTTTGGCCATTTGGAATGGGTTTAAATTTTTTTTTTTTGGCCTGTTGGAACTGGTTTGGGATTGCTGGAACTGATTTTAGCTGGTTCAAACTGGTTTTGGCTGGATTTTGCCATTTTAAACTGGTCTGAACTAGTTCTATCTAGTTTAAACTGGTTTTGGCTGGTTGAAACTGGTTTGAACTAGTTTTAGCAAGTTTGAACCGTAGTTTCAACTGGTTTCAACTGGATTTTGATGGTTTAAACTAAGTTTGAACTGGTTTTGGCCAGTTTAAATTGTTTTTTGTTGGTCTGACCCTTTTTAGATTTCTTTTTGCTGGTTACGACTAGTTCAACCCATCTCAAATCCAGTTCAGACTAGTTTAAACCACTTCAAATTGGCCATAACCACACTACTCCAAACCCATTCAAATCAGCTGATACTGGCTAAAACCGGTTTAAACCAGTCTAAATTGGTTCAATTTACTTCCAACTGGCTAAATCCAGTCTACACCACTATAAACTAGCCTGTTCTGAACCGGTTTAGGTTGGTCTGTTTGCCTAAGAACATCAGAATTTGGATGACCGAGACCAGCAATAATTACACCTCACATTTCCACAGCATTTTTTTAAAAAGTTTTTTCTTACCACAACCCTGTGACAACCCTTTGAGTTATACAAATTTTTTTCCCTGACATTTGACCACTGAGGAATTTGATGAAGCTCAGATCTCCCAACTTCCATCCCAGTTGATCCTACTGATTTCTTAGCTCCTCACAGGATATTCCTGGTGTTGCACTGAGAGGAACAAACAGACAACAGGAGGCAAAATCATAGACAGTGGAATTGTAAACTAAAAATGAAAGTCAGGACTGGGGTCAGCGCTTAAAATCATAGCATTTAAAAGTCACCACTGATTTTAGAGATTATTATCTAGGCCAATTCTCTTATTTTATATAGTAGAACTATTTATAGAATAAATCAAAAGCCAAAGAAATGATTTGGCTTCCCCTCGGTCACTCCACTGGCTAAAGGTCAAGACAAGTCAGGTCTCATGACTTGAAGACCAAGATTATTTCCTACTTATGTTATTTCCTACATGGTTATGTATGGTTAGTATGTATGTATACATATGTGGTTATAAAGTGTGTCATTGGAGCATATCTACATCATTAAGAGACATTAACATGATGACTCCTTTTGTATAATCATCAATTTGTTTGATTTTCAAAACATATGATTATGATGAACATAGATTGGTGTGTGAAACATCAAAGAGCAATTAGCAAATTAAAATTTAATTAAGTTCAATTGTATAGGCATTTGTTAAGTATTCCTTACAAGGGAAAAAAACCAACCTACTAGGAGGTGCTGTGGACACAAAGACAAAATAAAATTTTGTTCATGTTTAATTTAAGAAGAAGAATAATTTGACAGCTTAAATTTAATGTTAATGGTTTTAATATATATTACTGATAAAAGTCATAACTAATCATAAATTCCTCTTGTGAAATTCAAAATGTGTAGAAATCCAATGGCATTAACATCATTCATAGGCAAAAATGACTCACCCAAATCAAAATATTATACTTAAAATAATGATTATCCTTGACAAGAAATGTGTGAGCAGGCCTCAAGTTAATTTGCTAATTCTTCTTCACTGATATGCATTGTAATCAGTATTTGGTCTTTATCAGTACCATTTAGTAAATATTTATCATTTAATATTGTGAAGTTAAGAAGCAATCAAACTGGTGTTCTTTCTGAGTAAATGGCCTATGATTTCAGTATTGAAATGTACTTTCCCCCAAAATTCAATGAATACCTCATAGAGAAATAATGGAGTTTAAAACGATTTATGCTTCATTGATTTTAGTATCATTCTAATAATGGTCTTGCTTATTTGGTGGCTTGAAGTACTCAGTACTTTGGTGTTTTGTGATTTAGATATTTTCTGTTTTATTTTTTTCATATCTCATCAACACTTTGAGGATCACTCTTCTCACTCTGTTGAACTCAGAGGCAATTTATGCAAAAGGAGAACACCAATTTTACAAAAAAAAGCAACTAAATTTTACAATGTTAAATAATAAGTAAAAAACATCTTCTTTTATGGATAACGTACTGACTATTGTACACAAGAATAAACAACAGAGACTCTTCTACAAAGACTAGGGCACAAGATGGTGAGGAACCAAACCAATGGTCTTTAATAGGGCTAGGAAGATTGTTTCTATATCATATACTCAGAATATTTTGAAAGTGGAAAAAAAATGGAGTCATTTTTAGTGGCTTAGTTATTGTTGTTCAGTTGTGTCTGACTCTTCATTACTCCATTTAGGGTTTTCTTGGCAGAGATATCAGAGTGGTTTGCCATATTCTTTTCCATTCCATTTTCCAGATGAGGAAACTGAGGCAAAGAGAGTGAAATGACTTGCCTGGGGTCACACAGCTAATAAGTGCCTGAGGCCAGATTTGAACTCAGGAAGATGAGTCTTCTTGATTCCTGGCCTGGCACTCTATCCACTGTACCACCTAGCTTCCTGACTTATTTGGACAAATCTTGTTCCCCACCACACCCCTACCCTACAGTTGATAATCAAATTGACTTGGTGACCTGGGCTGTCTGAGAACAGCAAATTCCCTATCACTTGCAAGGGCCAGGTGACTATATCAGTTATATTGTTGATAGAATCCTTGTTCAGATATTGGTTGGATAAGAGGGTGAATGAGGATACTTCCAATTCTGAGATTCTTTGTATGTGTTTCAAGAGATATTAAGCAGAGATGATAAACAAGTGTGATAAGGAGATTGGAAATCGTGCTGTTTGATCATTGGTTGAAGGAACTGGGGATGTTTAGCCTGGAGTGAGTGTGAGGCATTACCTCTGTATTCAAGTGCTTGAAGGGCAATTATGTGGAAGAGATTGAACTCAAGAGAGTAGCAATAGTTGTTGGAAATCAGAAAAAGGCTATTTTGTCAAAATTTGGCCTTCATGTAAGGACAAACTTCATCACTATTTCTGTGGCTATCTCAAAGTGGAATGGACTGCTTTAAGAAGCAATGGATTCTATCTTACTGAAGTTCTTCAAGCAAAGGCTGGTTGACTATTTGATATTGTAGATGGTATTCTTGTTCAGGTATGGCTTGGAAGGCCACTAGAATCCTTTCCAACACTTAGATTCCATGATGCAATGATTAATTTTATTTCCATTCATTGCCTTAATCTTATTTTCTGATTGATTGGAACTGATCAGTCAGCATGGTAATACACATCTAAATCCTAATTAAGTGTCATTGGACTTGGAAAAGCTTTTCATAAAAAGAACAGTTGTAAATCTATCATAATTTCAGGTTTAATTAACTTCAGATTCCACAGTTCTCATGAAATTCCATTCACATGAAAATGAAATTATCCAATCAAATATTTCCAACATAGAGAGAATTTTAACCACTAAAAACTTTATTTGCCCTTGAAAATATTTTTGCTCATGATGCATATATAAGTTCCATAAAACTATTTATTATCAAAATGTTTCATTCAAGTAAGCATTTATTAAGTACCTTTTATTGAATGAATTAATGAAAACAACTGATTAGTTCTGTGTAGAAACAGCTTTAGATTCAGAACCTTCTGTCAAATGTAGTTTCCATCAAAAGCTATGATTTTCCTGTTATGGTGTTTGCCTGATGTTCTCAACTCTAGGGAACACGATAGTGTTATCATTAGCACAGCCTCTAGTCACTTCATCTTCTTTGTGTCCCTGTGCATCTGCCATGACCCCTTACACTGTCTCCAAGATGATACTTTTTTCCTCTCAGCTTGATGAGACCAATTACTTTTCCTTCCCTAATAGGGTGTCAATTATGGCATTGTTATCATTGCTACAGCCAGAAGCACATTTATTACACTTGCTGTTACATCCCTTCAGAAATCTGAATGTTTTTACTTCAAGGTCTCTCATTTCCTTTTAGATGTCTTTCTGTACACTAATTGTCCTTTGTTGTCTCTTTTGAAGTGACAGTGTCTCTGACGTCCTGTTTGCAGACTTTTTCTTATTTCTTACTTTTTTTTTTTACATTTGGAATTGTCATTACACATTGGTGTTACAACACTTGTTCTATTCCTAGTTTTGAGTTTCAATATTCAACCCATTCCTGTGGTAGATACAATGTGTTATTTACCAGATGACTTTATAGTTATTGTTAGTGCATCCCTTTGTAGCTGGAACAGAAGTGACAAAACCAAATGCTTCTAATAGGAGCATTATACATCGTCAATCCAGTCAAAAATAGTCATCTAGTGGACTCGATGCTAGATACTGGGTATACAGAAATTTCTTTAAAATGGCACCATCCTTGCTGTAAAGAAATTACCGTCTCCAGTATCATAGGATCACAGATTAAGAGCTAGAAGAGATTTTGGAAATCATCTAGCCCAACCTCATTCTTTTACAGATTGGAAACTGAGGACTGGAAAACTGATGTGACTTGCCCAAGATATAACTTAGATAAAGGTATCAGAGACTGCAAATTTTTTTTCCCTGTATAATGTGGTAATGCTGATAATATGTGTGGTTCTTTTTTCCTCTCTCTTTCCAGTATATGTTTCAAGGAGTCCAGTGTAATTTAAATAATCTTGGCCAAGTATTCTAGGGGAAATGCAATGCAGTAAGAGATAATAGACTGGAGGAATTGTCAAATTCTTCCTATTAGACCCATCTGAGGTACTGATTTGAGTGGATGAGTTGGTACACCACTTGGGTGTGAGGGTGGAAAGGATATGGATTTATGAAAGCTGATATACTAGGGAAAGAAGTATCAGGTATTAGGGAAAAGAGACATTTCATCAAATTCAAAAGGATTGCATTATGTTCTTGACAATAGAGACACGAAATGACTGAGTATACTTTGGGAAATGTTTTAAGGTCTTTAAAGGTCTTTAATGTCTTAAAATTATCTTAAACTGCATTAAAAAGGACCCTTAAAGGTCTTTAATGTGTGAGGCCTGTGACCATAGTGCAAGTGAAACCTTCCAAGAAGCACAAGAGGTATTTTTGAGCTAGAGAAAGCCAGGAATCTTGTAGCCAATTGATTCCCTGGAAAGGGAAATGATCATCATGTACAAGGAGTTAAGGGGAGCTGAGTAAGTTGAGGTCTATTGGTTTAGCAATGGAAGCAAACATGAAATGATCATAATGGAGAACTGCTACTAGTTATATTTACTGAGAGCAGAAGGATATGTGAGCTACAGGACAAACTGATGCAATTCATTATGCCAGGAGGAATTGTGAAAGGTGGTACAGACATGAAGCAGCTGATGCAGGCATCTATTGCTAAAGTACTGGATAGGACAATATTATACTTGAATAAGAGTTTAGAACTCTTGGAGATCATTGTCCACGGATGGTTATTGTTGTTTTCTATGGCCTCTTACATGAAAGCTATTTGTTTCCTTTTCTTCTGAAAATAAACTTGTTCATATGGAATTTAGAACTCATTCGCTTAAATGGGGACTTGGGTGTCAGATGATGAAGTTCCTAGATATTTGCGTGAGAGTAACAAGTTAGAAGTGAAACATTCCCCAAAATATACTCGTTCATTTTGTGTTATAAGGGAGACTCTGACATGAGATACATAATTATAATTAGGGTCAGGGCCTTAAAAGACCAAAAGAAAGATCCAGAAAAAAAAGATATTTTAGGAAAGTTTGAGGAGAAAGTTTGGGGCTATCAGCCATATAGCTGGCAAACGTTACATAGAAAAGGTGGTACCTGACCTAAGCCTCAAACGAAGATAAAGTTACTGTGTTCATTTATTCCCCTATGTATTGCGTTCCTAATCTGTTTCATTGCTCAGCCGCTCTATATCATATTCAGTACCAAATTGTCTTGATGTTCACAATTTTGTCGTATAGTTTAAAATATGGTACTGCTGGAGCCCCTGCCTTCCCATTTTTTTCCATTGATTCTCTTGATATTCTTGACTTTTCATTCCTCCAGATGAATTTTGTTATTATTCTTTTCTACCTCTAATAAGTAATTCTTTGACAGTTTGATTGGTATTGCACTAAAAAAGTAAATTAATTTAAGTAATGTCTATTTTTATTATATTGGCTTAGCCTACCCCGGATCAATAGATATTTTTTCCTAGTTATATAGATGTCTTTATTTGTGTGGAGTGTTGTGTTATAATTTGTTCGTATAGTTTCTGTGTGTGAGTTAGTAGGTAGACTCCTAAATATTTTCCGGTGCTTGATAAATTCAAAGATCCCAGCTATTGGGGCCAGAACTTCCTATTTGACAAAAAAAACTGTGAAAACTGGAAAGAAGTCTGGCAGAAACTAGGCACTGACAACATCTCTTTCTGTGTACCAAAATAACCTCAAGATAGATATGTGATTTAGACATAAAAGTTTATATCATAAGCAAATTAGTGGAACATGGAGGGAATTAAGTCAGATCTATGAATAGGAAAATAGTACATGACCAAATTAGAGATACAGAAGTTCATGAAAGGTAAAATGGATTATTTTGATTATATAAAATTTTAAAAAGCCCTTTTTATACAAACAAAACCATATGGAGTCAAAAATAGAACAAAAACAGGAAACTGGAAAAACATCTTTACATCAAGTTTCTCTAATACAGGTCTCATGTCTAAAATATATAGGGAGCGGAGCCAAATTTATAAGAATAAGAACCAATTCCCAATTGATATATGGGCAAATGATGTGAATAGGAAGTTTTCAGAGGAAGAAATTGAAGTTATTAGTAGTCACATGAAAAAATCCTCTAAATTACTAATACCTAAAGAAATGTGAATCAATACAATCCTGAGGTACCATTTGAAACTTATCAGATTAACTAAGATGACAGAAAAGGAAAAAAGAAAAATTCTGGAGGATGTGTGGGAAAATAGTTACATTAATGCACTGTTGGTAGAGCCATGAACTAGTCCAACCATTCTGGGAAGCAATTTGGAACTATGACCCAAAAGCTATTAAATTGTGCATACATTTTGGCCCAGCAATAGTATTACTAGACCTATACACCAAAGAGATCAAAGAAAGAGGAAAAGGATCCATATGCACAAACATTGTATAGCAAATGTTTTTGTGGTGGCAAATAATTGGAAACTGAGTGGATGTCCATCAACCAGGGAATAGCTGAACAAGTATATGGTATATGAATGTGATGGAATACTATTGTGCTATAAGAAATGATAAAGGGGATGGTATCAGAAAAACCTGGGAAGACTTATAAGAACTGAAGGAAAGTGAAATGAGCAGAACCAGGAGAACAATTTACACAGTAACAGTAATCTTATAATGATAATCAGTTGTGAAATATTTAGTAAGTATAATCAATACATAACCCACCACAATTCAAAAGAACTCAGGAGAAAAATGCTATCCATTTCCAGATAGGGGACTGATGGACTGAGTGTAGATGAAGCACATTTTTTTCTTTTTCTTGACTCTTTTTTTTGGGGGGGGCAGGGAGTACCTAGTTAATGTAGGAATTTGTTTTGCATGACTGCATATTTGTAATGGATTTTATATTTGGAATATGTAATGGAATTTATATTTCATATCTTGCTTACTCAATGGGTGGGGGAGAGATTGAGGGAGGGAGAGAATTTGGAACTGAAAAAATTAAATTAAATTAAAAAACAGAAGGTAAGGATCCTGAAAAGCAGAGATAAAAGGAGAGATACATTCCAAGAATAATGCATGGTCTTCACAAATGCACAAGGGCCAGAATAGACAGTTTAATACAGAATGTAGATTGATTTAATATACAATATAATGCAGATTGACTGGAAAGTAGCTTGAAGAATAATAGGAAACAAGATTGGAAAGAGTAGGTTGGAGTTGTCTGCCATGAGGCAGTATCATGCTGATGTGCCTGTCTAGAGGTAACAGGGAGGACCAATGACTTTTGACCAGGAGTGGGGTGACTGGGTTAAATCTGTGCCCTAAGAAGATTAATTTTTGGGGCAGCTAGGTGGCACAGTGGATAGAGCACCAGCCCTGAAGTCAGGAGGACTTGAGTTCGAATACGGCCTCAGACCTAACACTTGAAGCTTACTAGCTGTGTGACCCTGGGCAAGTCACTTAACCCCAATTAACCCCCCCCAAAAAGAGAAGATTAATTTCAAAGTTTTAGAAAATGGAGGGAAAAAAAGGAGACAGAAGAAAATTAGGAGGATAATGGCTATTTAGTTAGAATCTATAGAACTTAGAAACTGAAAGTAAAAATAAAACAATAAAAATAGTTTTCTGAAACTAATAAGGTCCCCAAAATTTTCACAAGGAGAATTAATTTGACAACAGTATTCTTATGATCTGGTATCTTATCCAGGATTCTTGAAAAAGGATTTAGAACATCCTTACCATTTCCCTTTTTAATTCTGAATGTGATGGCTTTCCTAATTCAGAACTTTATACTCAGCACAAGCCAAACACATGACATGTGTTATTCCCCACTTTGATTGGAGTAGATATGACCACATGAGCCATTATAACTGTTAGTGGTATGAATGACTTAGTAGAAAGAGACTATGAATGATAATGTCCTTTTTGGAAAATGTGAAAGTAAATGATCTACTTCATTAGAGTAGCTATTTAGGAGATGGTTGAAGAATGATAGAACAACTGAATTTCTTCACTTAAGATAATGATTCTGAGCATAACATGACTGCTAATGAGTCACTAATATACTAAGTGCTATTCAGAACATAAAAATCAGCAGAAGCTCAGTGTTGATGACCTAATTTTATTCTCCTCACAACCCTTAGGACTTTGTACTCACCATGTGATCAAAACTTTATTTAGTATTAGAGTGCTGGGCTCAGGAAGACTTAGCTTCAAATCCAGCCTCAGACACTTACTATTTGTATGACATTTGGAAAGTCATTTAACCTTTGTTTGCCTTGGTTTCCTCATTTGTAAAGTAAGGATGATAATAGTACCTAGCTCCTAGATTTGTTGTGATGATAAAATGAGATGTTTATAAAGTGCTTTGCAAACTTTAAAGTGCTTTATAAATGATAGCTATTAGCATTTTTGTTATTACAATAATAATTATCAGCATCTGAACAAATGTCACAATCTTTATATTTAGAATCTTTTCTCATTATATCCAGTACTCAATGTTTATATTCAAAATATATTGATTCACTTGATGATTCTTATCCTTTCTCCTTCATATCACTCTCAAATAATTACATGGTTCAGTTTATTCCATCTGATTTCATAGTGCCTTATTCTGCTCTTCTCATGCTAAGCTTAATATGTACTATATTTATTTATAGCTATGTCTTATCTCTCTTATGAGATTGTAAGGCTCCTGAAGGCAAGTGTTGTGCTTTGTCTGTTGGTATACTGCTCATAATTACTACACTAACCTGGTGATTTTTAAAAGAAGATATTTTAAAATGTTTATTAAATGAATGATAATAAGTAAATTCAAAATTTCCTTTTAGTTTTTTTTTCCATTTTCTATTTCTTTCCCTGGCTCTTCTCCACTTTCCTAAGCCCTGGGTAAGTTAAAGCTCATTTAATCCCTTGCTCTCTGTGTTTCCCAAATTATACTTTTGAAAATGCCCTAATGTCCAATGAATGAAAGGAACCCTTGAAAATAAAGTGTTGTCTCTGAGATTTACTTTTCACTGGGGAAAAGCTGAGGTTTATGGTTCATTGATTCCCAGAGAATGGTGTGATTCTATCTTCATTGGTGCTAGATGAGAGTGACTCAATCCATAATGGTGGTGTCTTTTAAAAATTTTATCTTTTATTAATTAATTAATTTATTTTTAGTTTTTAACATTCACTTACACAAGATTTTGAGTTCCAAATTGTCTCTCCATCTTTCCCCTCCCCCCACCCCAAGACTAAGTGCATTCTGCATACCCCTTACCCCAATCTGCCCTCCCTTCTATCACTCTTCCTTCTTCTGTTACCTTTCTCTTCTATTTTCCTGTAGGGCAGGATAGATTTCTATACCATACTGCCTGTATATCTTATTTCCCAGTTGCATGTAAAAACAATTTTTAACATTTGTTTTTAAAACTTTGAGCTCCATATTCTCTCCCACCCTTCCTTTCCACCCACCCTCATTGAGAAGGCAAGCAATTTGATATAGGTTATTCATGTATAGTCATGCAAAACACTTTCATAGAAGTCATGTTGTGAGAGACTAACTATATTTCCCTCCATCCTATTCCACCCACATTTATTCTATTCTCTGCTTTGACCCTGTCCTTTCTTAAAAGTGTTTGCTTCTGAATACCACCTGCCCCAATCTACCTTCCCTTCTATCATCTTCCCCTCTCTTATCCCCTTCCCCCCTATTTTCCTGTAGGGTAAGATAGATTCCCATACCCAGTTGAGTATGAATGTTATTCCCTCCTTAAGCCAAATCTGATGAGAGTAAGGTTCACTAATTCCCTTTCACCTCCCTTTTCTTCCCTTCCACTGTAAAACTTTTTTTTGCCTCTTTTATGTGAAATAATTTGCCATGTTCTACGTCTCCCTTTCTTATTCTCCCAGTAAAATCCTCCCTCATCCCTAAATTTTATTTTTTAGATTTTGATTTTTTTAATATTTTAGAGGGAAAATATATGTATATATATATATACATGTGTATATATACATACACACACACACACACACACACACACACATATATATATATATATATATATATATGTATATAAAACTAGCCTAATACTGAGAAAGGTCTCATGAGTTACAAATATCATCTTTCCATGTAGGAATGTAAACAGTTCAACTTTAATAAGCTCTTTATGATTTCTCTTTCCTGTTTACCTTTTCATGCTTCTCTTGTCTTGTATCTGAAAGTCAAATTTTCTATTCAGCTCTGGTCTTTTCATCAAGATGCTTGAATGTTCTCAATTTCATTGAATCTCCATTTTTTTTCTCCTGAAGGATTATACTCAGTTTTGCTGGGTAGGTGATTATTGGCTTTAATCCTAGCTCCTTTGAACTCTGGAATATCATATTCCAAGGCCTCTGATCCCTTAATGTAGAAGTTGCTAAATCTTGTGATACCCTCATTGTGTTTCCACAATACTTGAATTGTTTCTTTCTGGTTGCTTGCAATATTTTGGGAATCCGGAATTTGGCTATAATATTCCTAGGAGTTTTCCTTTGGGGATCTCTTTCAGGAAGTGATCAGTGGATTCTTTCAATTTCTATTTTACCCTCTGGTTCTAGAATATAAGGGCAGTTTTCTTTGATGATTTCTTGAAAGATGATGAATAGGCTCTTTTTTTGATCATGGCTTTCAGGTAGTCCAATAATTTTTAAATTATCTCTCCTGGATCTATTTTCCATGTCAGTTGTTTTTTACAATGAGATATTTCACATTATCTTCTATTTTTTCATTCTGTTGGTTTTGTTTTATAATTTCTTGATTTATCATAGATTCATTAGCTTCCATTTGTCCCATTCTAATTTTTAAGGCATTATTTTCTTCAGTGAGCTTTTGGGCCTCATTTTCCACTTGGCTAATTCTGCTTTTTAAGGCATTCTTCTTATTGGCTTTTTGGACCTCTTTTGCCATTTGGGTTAGTCTATTTTTTTTTTTTTTTGGTTAGGCAATGGGGTTAAGTGACTTGCCCAGGGTTACACAGCTAGTAAGCATCAAGTGTCTGAGGCTGGATTTGAACTCAGGTCCTCCTGACTCCAGGGTTGGCACTATATCCACTGTGCCACCTAGCTGCCCCTGGTTTAGTCTATTTTTAAGGTGTTATTTTCTTCAGTATTTTTTTGGGCCTCCAAACTGTTGACTCATTTTTCATGATTTTCTTGCATCACTCTCATTTGTCTTCCCAGTTTTTCCTCTACTTCTCTTACTTGATTTTTAAAATCCTTTTATGAACTCTTCCATGGTCTGAGACCAATTCATATATTTTTTGGAGGCTTTGGATGTAGGAGCTTTGACTTTGTTGTCTTCTTCTGGTTGTATATTTTGATCTTCTTTTTCACCAAAGTAAGATTCTATAGTCTGAGTTTTTTTGTTTTCTGCTGCCTGCTTATGTTCCCAGCCAATTACTTGACTTTTTAACTCTTTGTTAAGGTAGAACTCTGCTTCCAGTGTGGAGGATATACTGTCCCAAGCTTCAGGGGTTTTGTGCAGCTGTTTTCAGAGATCCTTCTAGAGACCTGTCAATTTTTGGTTCTTCTAAGGTGGTATGCTCAAAGGAGAGGTGTTTACTTCTTTCCTGACCTGTGCATGACCACAAGTACTCTTTTCTGCCTTGGAACTGTGAGGAGGATACCTTCTCCACTGCACTACAAGCTCTGCCTTTAGACAGCGCTCCTCCTGGCCCCAGGACCCCCACCCAGCACTGTGACCCAGGTCCAAGCTTAGATAAAACAAGAGAATCCTGCCTTAACACCAGCAAAGAGTTCCCTGCAATCCCCCTCTGATCAGCTTCTTGATCCCCCCACCATCTGTGGGCTAAGAGCTCCAGAAGCAGCTTCTGTCACTGTTGCCACTGTCTTGGAGCTATGCAAGTGTCAGGACTGGACCCTGCTCCTCTCTCACCTAGCTCCAACAGACCTTTCTCACTGACCTTATAAGTTGTCTTTGGCATTTGTGGATTGAGAAGTCTGGAAACTGTTCCAGCTTCCTGTGATTTGTTCCCCTGAAGCCGGCTTTAGGTTTTCTCTGGCCCCATGGCCTAAGCTGAACTGTGCTCCTCTCCCAGTCCAGTGCAACAGACCTTTCTTATCAACCATCCTGGTTGTCTTGGGCTGGAAATTTGTTTCATTCTGTCTTTTTGTGAGTTCTGCTGCTCTAGAATTTGTTTAGAGTAATTTTTTACAGGTATTTGGAAGGTTTGGGGGAGAGCTCAAGCAAGTCACTATGTTTACTCTGCCATCTTGGCTCTGCTCCACCTCTTTTTAAAAATTTTTAGAAGAAATCTGTTAATAATCCTCCATTGAAGTTCTATTGATGCTTGTTCAGGTATGAAAGTGACCTCTTGTTTTTTTTAAGGCTTTGCTAGAATACAAACTCTTAAGTATCCTATCAAGGCAGAAACAGTATGGGATCCATTGAGTGATGGTTGGGTTCTGTGTCTGACATCTAATTACCAACTGAGCTAAAATGGGGCTGGCTTATCTCCAGAATACTGACCACCAGGGTGTGAACATTTTTGAACAACAAAACATTGGAGGCATGGTGGTAAGAGAGTGCTTGGAACAGAAATATACCTCTTGAAGTTCTTAACGTCCTTCAATATTTAATTCATTTGTCATTTCCTATAGAAAGCCTTTCTTGTCACCCTAATTTTTTCAGTTCCTGAGCTTCCACTCAACTATGTGACTTTGGGCAGACCATGTAACCTCAGTTTCCTCATTTGTAAGATAAAGAAATTAGAAGATCTCTAAGATTCCTTTAGGTCTGGTATCTATGATCTTAAGTGCACTCTCTCTGCTCAAATTATGCTATATTTAAATATTGTTCCACCCTCACTTTCCTCGGTAGAATAGAGGGCAGGTAGTTCTTTTTTTTTCTTAATTTTTGTCTTTGTACACCCCTTGAACACAGGCAGAGCTTAATATATTTTTGTTAAATTGGATATCCACATGAATGAACTCACAAATCATTTGAAGTATTTGAAGTCTTGAAATAAGAGTCTGAACAAAGAGGCTGACTGGTTTCCCATTTAGTCCTGCATGTTATAGCTGGCACTTAATGTTTATGCACACTAATTAATTATCTATCATCCTTTATTTTGTGTAATCATTTGCTTTTGTTAAGTGGTGGATAACTAAATGCCTGTCAGCAGGCGAAGTGTGCCTGAAACCATTATTTGGCATGTGGCAGGTGAATGGCAGATTCTAGGCTCATCACAGTGTTTTCCTATGTTCCACTGGTGACCGCCAGCAGAATCAGACTATTGCTGCCTGCAGGAATTACCAAATTACTGTTCCCCAGTGTTTGAACTTGCCATGAACTACTTGTTCTAATAGGCTTCATGTTCATTATAAGATAATGTATCCGATAAGTGTAAATCAGTAATTAGATGTTAGAGCTCTTGAAGTGTGATTTATTGGGAGAAGATAAATTCTTGTAAAACAAATATATTGCCATTAGAATGTTGACAGAAGATTAGTGGAGTCACTAATAGTATTTTAGATATCTCTTTTCAAGAGTAACTTTCTAATGAACCAGGAAACTTTAAATAACCAACTATGTGGCTGAATTCTAATTTGACATCCCATTATCCTGGAAATTACATTTTAAAAAATCTGGTGAGTAAAAGGTACCAACTTGGCTACTAAATAGGTGGAAAATTGATGATGGATATTACAAAGGCCTTAGGATCTTAGCATCTCAGCAGCTTTCGCTATGATCGATCCCAACCATTTATCTTATTTTTCAGCAGCTGAATGCATTCTAGGTAAAGCTGATGTATTAACTAGTATATGGCCTTTTATCGAGATTTATATATTAGATATTATCAAATGACACTTTGCCATTCTGCTTTATGTGTTTTGCAAAATAGGCTGTGTCAAAATCAAAGGAAATGGTACCAACTAACATTTATATTTCAGTACTGGCTGCAGTTAGTTATTCAGATATTTACAGAAATTTGACACAATTCCCCATTTGGAATTAAAGCCTCAAGATTTAAAAACCTTCTGAAATTATTAACTTTTATCAAGTAAAAGTTCTTGCATATAATTGTAGAGTCGTTAGACATGATACCAAACTGCTTCTTCTTCCAGTGAACATACATCAATTTTATGAACATTAAATTATTGCTTAGGTATTACAGCAAGATGGGATGGATGGCTTCTGAACGTTCATATTTTCCATTCCCTAGTTTAAATGGGATTATTCAGAAACTTGGCAAAGAATTACAAATGCTTGGGGTTACAAATATCTCCATTTATTTTTAAAAGTAATTTTTTGTGATATGAAAAAAAACCTACTTAATTTTGCATCTTTATTTGTACAAAGAAGATGATAGCTACCAGTTGAACTACTTTTGCCCATTCCTCTTTAACATTTTTACATTAAAGTATGTGGGAGTGGGAGTGCAGGGTATGTGAACATCTTGGGCCACCCTTGGCAGTTTTCAGTATGTCAGATATATCAAGGACTTGTGATTTCATCCATGTAGGAATTCACCATGTGAGAACATCCTCTATAGAAAGAGATCACAACTCATCCTTAATTTATGGTCTTAGAAAGCTGAGATGGATGTAGTGATGCATTCTTGTAATTCATGCTTTAAGCAGGTGGAGGTTGGTAGATTGCTGAAGTTCAGTAATTGTGAGATGTGGTAGAACTAAAGCTGATTTCAAGTCTGGTACCAATATAGTGAGCCCCTAGGTACCTGGGAAGGAGGTGAGGTTAGAGTGCTATGATGCCTTATGAAGGACCAAAAAAACAGAGAAGGTTGAAGTTTCCCTAATGATCAATATTGGGATTGGCCTGTGATTGGTTGCCGTCAAGGCAATATAGGGAGACACAGTCTCTAAACTACTAATCAACCAACCAACCAACCAACAAATGTATAACCAAATAAATGAATAAATAAACAAATAAATAAATGAATGAACAGATGAATGATAGGTAGATAGAAAAAAACTGCCTTAGAGTCAAACAGGTTAAGTGGTGATTTCCCAAGATCAATTAACTGTTAGAGGTAGAATTTAAACCCAATTCTTCCTGATTCCAATTCCAGAACTCTAGCCATTAGGCAACTCTACCTCCTAACAACTTTCATATTTTCATTAATTTGAAGGATTCTCACCTTCACTGATAACACAATCAATTGTAAAATTAATTGGGACCAGGATCTCCTGATCTTTTTCTTCTTTAGTAATTCTGTCTTCTTGGTGGATGGCAGCATGGGTAAAGGAAAGGAAATCAGTTTAATAGGAGCTCTGTCACAAATTAACTGTGTAACTATGGCCAACAGGATTTGGATTTATAGACCACATCTCAAAATATATGAATGATAGTCCCTCAAACTCGATGCAGTATATATCCTAATAAGAACTGGTAAAGAAAACCAAACAAAACTAAAGTAAATTAAATTAAAAAAAGCATTTTCTAGAGTTTTACAAGTCAGAGCTTACCCTGAAAAGAAATGGAATGAAGGAAGAAACTGCTTGCGTACATCTGACAAGCTGGGTACCTTGAAGAATTAGCAGGTGCAAAGTAGAACACAGCCTAATGCTTATTAATGAATTATTTTGGGTTAGCTCTGAAAGAGATAAATTGAGTCCCTCCAACTATTATACTCCTCTCTCTCTCTCTCTCTCTCTCTCTCTCTCTCTCTCTCTCTGTCTCTCTCCCTGCCTCCCTCTCCTTCTCTCCTCCCCCTCAATTTCTTTAAGTATAGTATGTACCTGCTATGCTGTTTGTTGCATTTATGTTTAGTATTAATATTAATCCATTGTCCAAGGTATCTTTCAGAAAAAAATGTAGTTTCCCTGTTTATTGCTTTTAATCTAGTTTATTTTTGCTGTTGCCTTATATGAGATCATGACTACCATACCTGTCTTTTTTTTTACTTCACTCAAAGTACAGCCAATTTTACTCTAATCCCATTTTAACTCTATATTAATCATTTTGTTTCAAGTATCTTTTTTGTAGAAAAATATTATTGATTCTGCTTTCTAAACTATTGCACTATCCTCTCCAATTTTATGGGTGAGTTCATCCCATTCACATATATGTGATCACCACTTCTTTACTTCCCTCTGTCCTCTTCTCTTGTACTTTTACTCTCTTTTCCTCCTACCCTCTCTTTATAAAAGAGAAGATGATGGTGAGTGTGTTCAGTGCCAGTTATGTAAACCTAATGCAATCTGCTTCTACCCAACTGTTCCTCTTCTCTTTCCTTTACCTAGAGCCCAATCACAGGTTCCTCTTTTTCCTTTTAAATCCCTCTTTGTAATTGATCTTCTGTGGTTAGAATTATTTTGCCTGTGACTAACTCCTTCTTGCATTTACTTTCCTCCTTTTTCTCCACTTTCCTTTTCCCCTTCTGTATGCCTATGGAATGAAATGTATTTCTGTACCCGAACGTGTGTGTATTATTATTATTTGAGCAGTTCAAATGAAAGTAAGGCTCAAGAGTTGCCCATTTTTCTATCCTTCTTTTCTTGTTTGTATAGTCTTCTATTTGCATACTCCAATTGTATGAAATAATTTTTCCATTCTTCCTTCCCCTTTACAGTAGTGTATTCATTTTTCTTTCCTTTCCTTTCCTCTTTTAAGATCATTAACATATAATAAAAACCAGTTGCAAACTCTCTGATTTATTTGATTCCCTCTATGATTCTGAAGGGACATTTTTATGATCATTTCTCCCTCCCAAGTCACAAGATTGTTGTGAGGATAATGTAAAGTCCTTTGCAAACCCTAAAGGATTTGTTTCTAAATAGAAATGTTAGCTATTGCAATTTAAGTTGGCTGTGAGGAAAAAATTTTAACAATTAGAGCTACCTCAAAATGTGAACTTAGACATTCCAAAGCATAATGGGCCATCTCAGGAAATCAGGGGTTGCTTCCCTTCTTAAAGTCTTCATATAAAGGCTACATAATCACTGGTAAAATAAATATCCTTGTTTATTCCCTTCCCATTGCTTGCTATCGTTTGTGGTTTTTATACTTCTCTTGACTCCTTTTTATTTCAAAGTTTCTGTTCAGCTCTAGTTTTTTCATCAGGAATGTTTGGTAATTCTGTATTTCAGTAAAAGTCCATTTTCTCCCTGCAGGATTATATTTCATTTTGTTGGTAAGATATTCTTGGTTGTAAACTATCTTTTGTTTTTTGGGATACATTCTGAGTTTCCTACTCCTTTATGATAGTGGCTGCTAAATCTCATGTGCTCAAGAGTATTTTTTTAAATTTTAATTTTGCCGACTGATTCTAAGTGATCTAGGGTTTTATTTCATAATTTCTTAAATATGTCTAAGCTTTTTGTTTGGTCATGGTAATCAGGTAGTCCATTGATTCTTAAATTCTATTTTTCTTGTTCTGTTTTCTAGATCAATTGTTTTATGGTACAAGATACTTTTTAGCCTTTTGAATTTGTTTTGATATTTCTTGTCTCAGGGAATCATTGATTTCTCATTGATACATTCTAATTTTCAAAACTCTGTTGCTTGGGTAAAGTACTCCTTGGACTGAGCTTTTAATTCTCCTCCCAGGTCTTCCAGCAATGTCTCATTTCCTTTTTCAATTTGCAAAGAATTTTATAATTCTTTCCCTTATACAAATCTCAAATTTGATAAGCATGCCATTTATGTCTTTATCTAAGTCATTAATAAAAATTTTCAGTGGCACAAAAACAAGGACAGAGCTCTGTATAGAGATTTAAATATTATATTAGAGATGGTAAGGTAGGAGCAACACTTTCATTCCATAAGACATAAAAGGACCCCATGATCAAAATGAAGCCAGTCTCTTCACTATCATTTTCTTTGGGTTCATTAATCTTTCTGTCTTCCCTTTCTTCCTCTCTCTCTCTCTCTCTCTCTCTCTCTCTCTCCCCCTCTCTGTCAGCTTTGAATCATTTTGCTGTTATAAAGTCCTATAATCAGCACCTTTTGGCTCATGCTAGCATATTGTATGAGTTTTTTTCATGATGACTATGATGCTGAATAATTACTCCTCACTAGTAGGTATCACCTCTCTCTAGATTGTCCCTTTATGGTGACCTCCATAAAGACAAAAGAGGCTCACAATTAGAAATCCTGCTTATTTAGCATCTCAGCAGTGGACAGTTGGTTTCAGGTTTTTGGCACCCCTAGCAGTTTCCTTTAATTATAATACATACCATAGGACCCATAGAGAACAAATTCATTATCAAGGGTAAATGTAAGATCACTTTTCTGAAGAAAATTTTAACCATAGAATAGATCTTTACGTTAGGTGTAATGGCATTTTGCCTAGGTATAAGTATGCTTACCCACATTCCAAATATTGACTACAGTCCCTCTCTGTTTCCTCTTCCTGGAAGATCATTTCTGACGTTATAGGGCTTAGGGAGAATAATTAGTCAGGTGTTGCAAATTCCTTCTCTCCAGCAATGAGAGATGAAGGATTAGAAGAGTAGGTTCAAATATTGTCATAGCCCATTTTCCTCAGGATATTGAGAAAGAAAAAGAATAATTATTTTAGCCAAGCTATTTTAAAGGAAAAATAAGTTTTATCCATTCATAATTTATTCAATGTTGTTTTGTAAAAATTCCATCAGTCGATAAACTTTTTCATTAGAATATGTATATATATATATATATACACATATATATATGTATATTATACCCCATCAAAGGCTCTACAGTCCAGCAAAAGTAACCTATGTTCCCTGTACCTAACATTCCATTTCCTTCATAAGGCCAGATCCTCAAACTTTTATTCCATTCCCTTCTGGATTTTCCTGGACCTTATTCTATTAATTATTCCCTTTAAAAATTCACAAGATCATAAGTGCCATTTCTGTCACCTAAATCATAAAAGAACCATTATAAAGGCTAAGGACAGAGGCATTTGTTGAGGCCACATAGCCTTAGAGGAAGAGAAGACTTTAAGGCCTTTTACATTACAACATTGTTTCTCACCAGAAACATAAGAGGGGGATTCACTGGGATCCCCCAAGAATGCTGAGGTGAAGAGAATGGCCAAAACACCCTAGGCAGAGGCTGACAGATGTTGAATGCCTTCACAGCCAAAGAGCCTCTTCACCACATAGTTAGCCAATTTGAACTAGCTACAGAATTTCATCAATGCTCCAGTCTCTTGGAGAAATTTTTCATTCGATGTCATCATCATTTTCATAGAAGCAGACTTCCCAGTATTTCCTTGTGGGGAGACACCATTGGAGGTACAAAACCAAATGCCATTGTTTTGATTTGAAGAAAGGAATGCCATTTTCATAGAGCCTATGATTGATGAGGATGTCAACCATCTACTAATAATAGCTCCTGAGTTGACAACTTTCCATTTGAATAGGCCCTGATAACATAAACCAGAGAAAGCACACCAGAGACCAGTTTGTGCTAATCCCAGAACCATGATGGAAAGAAAGCTGTATAAACCATCCTAAACCACCCAAGCAACCACTAAAAACCTTTGCACAATCCCCAAAAGAGCAGTTTTCTAAATCAGAATTTGACCTGATGTTCTTTGTATTTTTGTCTTAGGCACTGGATATACAAAGACAAAACTGAAATGATCCTTGCCTCTCTGGACCTTATATACTATCAATGAGCTTCCACAGAGCAAAAGAGCCTGTCTCAGGCATCTCACAGTTCATAACAGGGACATCTGCCTATACCTGTGGAGGCTAAATGGGTTTGCTTTTGGAAATCTTAAGCTTGGAATATACATGATGCAGTCCTGCATTTTGAGGAAAAAGCAGGGAACAAATAGTTCCCAACTAGAACTCCAGGGCCATTCATTTAGTCATTTATGCTGAAACTATGCTGAAAGTTAAGTGGAAGAAAGAGATGAGACAGGGTCTGGATTACACTCAGGAGAGGCAGAGATCAGAAGATAAGCTGCCTGGAGAGGTTCTTCCAAGGTTATCTGCAGGAATGCCCTGTATAGGTAATATCATGTTCTTATTTATGGAAACAGTGAGCATTTTGTAAAAGAAAAAAAAATGGTCTAGGAGAAGTTCTCTCTCTGTCTCTCTGTCTCTCTCTGTCTCTCTGTCTCTCTGTCTCTCTCTCTCAGACCAAGCTATCTCAAGGTTTGAATGGAGATGAAACAGCTTTTGCTTGCACTCATTTTGCACTGGGACTGCCACATCTGCAGCTGAGACTTCCCAGAGTCTCAGATGAAAGGATAGGCAGATGGAATTTCTAACCTTTGCAAAGGGTATATCACACCAAGACAGCTGGGAATTAAATCAATTAAATCAGTAAAGCCGTTTACTCAGAGGTTTTTGTCTGGGATCAGGACAGGTCTTTCTGCTTTAAGCATGAAAAAGTAGTCTTACTTTTTTTGTCCTTTTTTTAAGGGAAAAGTTTAAATCACACACACACACACACACACACACACACACACACACACACACACACAC